>NC_054597.1:15487102-15790133 GCF_004785595.1 Juglans microcarpa x Juglans regia | reverse complement strand
TTTTTAAATCTCAAAATAAATATAATATTAAAAAATTATATTATAAATATATTTAATTTTATAATATTTTTATTTAAATATTTTTTCTCTTTCATTTTTCAAAACTTCATAAAACATTATAACTCAAACTATTTTACTATTATTCACAAATTATTTCATTACTATTTATAAATTTTTCATCACATCTCATTTCCAAACATCTGCTAACCCTTTCCTGAATGTACCTCCCACTCTATATGGTAAAAGTCACTTTGTAAATTCAACTCTCACTCTATATCTCAAAATTTCGATGAGAAATCTTTGAAAATATTTTTCATCTCATTTCTTTCTTAAAGATAATTTAAACACAAGTATTTCTAAATTAATCACTATAACTTTCTCAAACTAATCATTATAAATTTTTCAACCTTTTAAATAAAAATAAAAAATTAATTCAACTTTTTTAAATCTTAAAATAAAAATAATAATAAAATAATATTTTAACTTTATAATATTTTTTATTTAATTTTTTCCTTCTTCTTTTTTAACACTCAATAAATACTTATATTAAAACTCGATAAAATCTTCAAATCTTCTCAGTCCTCACCCGCAAACATATCCTAAATTATTCAAATCCTTAATAATATTGGTCTCCGAAAATGAAAAAATCCATTAGCTAGACTTCAAGACAAAAGGATAGAGGGTAGAGACAGTGTATAATGGTGGCCTGTGAGGAGATGATTGGTGCGTCACTATTACTCTTGTGGTTGGGTCCCGCATATTGCAGATTTTTGGCCTCGTGACGTGATTGAGGAGGTCATGTGGAGGGTCGGACTTATCCTACCACGTGGCGGGACCGTCGTGACATCACACCAAATTTATGACGATGACTTCATGACAGAAATTTACGTCACACCCACGCTGCATCAGTGCATCTAGATGCTCATTTAGAAAGAGCCGTCATACATCCAATTCACATACACGGATGTACTATTTCTTACTTTTTCGTAGACCTTGTGTACACGTCATCATCGAGTTGAGCACTTCAAATAAAAAATATTGTATTATTTGTGATCAAAATTTTAGGTAGAATCACTTTTATGTATTATTTTATATATTTTATTAATATAATTAATTAATCATCATAAATAAGACAATCATGCATTAGTTGTTAAAGAAAATTAGAAGTAAGAAAAATCAAATCTCTACGTCCAATAGATATATGCCACACTAGCGGTATTACCTAAATACTGTTGCGCTAGTGATGTTAGCAGTAACGTCACTCAAAAAATAAATATGCCATATTTTCAGATGAATATTCCTTACTCATTGCACCATGCTTGATTTTTTTTTTTATTAATGAAATTATATGAGCGGTCTGAGTAGCACCGATCACTATTAGCTTTTACATTTTTTTTTTAAACTTTTTATTCATATTTTTTATATATTTAAATATTTTTTAAAAATAAAAAAAATATATCAATACATTTAAATTTACTTTCTTTATTATTAAATAAAAAAATAATAATTTTATTGAACGGTTAAATAGAGTTATAACTTTGGAGCTGCATAGTAATATTTTTCAAATTATGTATCTTTTTACTTTTGGAGCTTAATGACATAATTTCTCAGTTTTAGAATTAAAAAGAAAACGAATGTAAAAATAAAAATTATATTTGTATTTCAGTATAGAAAAGACACTTTCTCAGTATTGCTGACAATATAAAAATTGATTTGTAAGAGGATTATAAGTCTTACAAATTAAATAATATTACATGAGGTATTTTATTCTGACAGATATATAGAGTATATAATTTATATTATTTAAATAGTAAGACTTAATTTGTAAGATTTGATTTTTAAAATTTATTTTTAAAATTAAATTATGTCATATAACTATGCAAGTATTTTATTAGATATACTTTCCATATTGACTTATAAATAGAGTTTTTCATATCATATTATTAACATAAATTATTTATCTTTCTTCTTGCCTTGCGAGTGAAAGAATTCATCTAAAAATATAGATAAATTCTAAATGGAAGTCTTACTATACACTTTCACTTAATTAATATATGAATTTTTATTTTTACCTTTCAATCTTAATGTTTAAATATGTATGTTTAGAAAAAGTAAAAATAACAAATCACATGTTGGTTAGATAGAGGCGTGTAGTGTAAGATTTTCTTGTAGTATTTCTCAAAATAATTTGAGATAAAACTAATGCTAGATACAACTATAGACTATGCAAGCGTTGTTCACTCAATTTGAAAATGGGTGGATCCATCATTAAAAATTAATTTTTTTATGTGAATATCATATTTAGTCACTTTTTAAAATTGAGTACTCAATGCTTACATAGATTACAAAATGATTAAGAATATAAAATAAAAAAATACTAAATGTACTTAAAAAAGATTTATTTTTCTATATGTTAGTTATTGATATATTAAAAATTATGAGATTTGAAATTTAAAATTTAAATTATAAATAAAAAATTAATAAAATAAATTTTATAAATAAAAATATAAGTAGTTGTATAATTACTCTAAAATCAGTTTATATTTTAAAATTAAATATCTTGAAGACACAGAGTGGCCCAAAAGAAAACGTCAGCCACAACCACAATGACATATTACAACGCGTAACCAAAGGCCCCAACTGCCATTGACATACGACTATTTCAAGTCATCCTCCCCGCTATTTATATTCACTACTCCAGCCATCACCTCCATAGCCCTTACCCACACCATCATAACTCTCTCTCTCTCTCTCTCTCTCTCTCTCTCGTAGCTATGCAGCAAGCAATTCCTTACAAGTCATGGCCACCACTCCATACAAAAGCCCAGCAATCATTTTCCCTCAAAGTCGACGACAACTCCCTTGTGTCGCCTCCCAAAGTCGTTCTGAGGGAAGGAGAAGATATGCTCAACATGGTATCAGAGAACGCAGTCATAGTCTTTGCAAGGCGCGGATGCTGCATGAGCCATGTCGTGAAGCGCTTGCTTTTGGGCCTAGGCGTGAATCCTGCCGTTTACGAGGTTGAGGAGAAGGATGAAATTGGGGTTGTGAAAGAATTGGAGACCCTGATCAGCAATACGGGAAAAGATGGTAAAGTACTGCAGTTTCCGGCTGTTTTTATTGGTGGGAGTTTGTTCGGAGGATTGGATCGAGTTATGGCTACTCATATATCTGGAGAATTGGTTCCTATATTGAAAGATGCCGGGGCCTTGTGGCTTTGATTGAAGCTGTTTTGTAGAACTTAGCCTTTTTGTTTTCTTCAATTTTTTTTTTTCCTGAAGATTTTTTTCTTCTGTTCCTCCATGGGAAGATGGACTAATAATTACTATTACAGAAATGCAGGATTTTCTTTTTATGCTTTCTCTGTGTTCATAATTGGTAAACCTTTTTCAGTGAGCATTCTTCTTCATGTCTTCTCAAGTCTTGGATCTTTCCCCATTCTTCTCTCTCAAGAGAGCTGCCGGTCCATTTTACTTTCCCCATTCGAAACTGCATAGCTGTTTCCAGGTGTCCCCAATAATTTTTTATTTTTTATTTTTATTTTTATTTTTATTTTCTGCTGGTCAAAGGATGATGATTTGCATAGATGGAGGTGTCTTGTATCCACCCAACTTTCTGCTTTCTTCTTCGGTCAATTTTTACTTTGAGGGTTAATAACATAATCGTTTGCATTTAAAATTCATTTCAATTCATCTCAATTGATGTTATTTTATCATTATAATTTTTTTAAATTTTTTTATAAAATATAATAAATAATTTAATTTTTTTTAATTTTAAAATAATTTTTTCAAATTTTTATCTAAAATATAATAAATAATTTAATTTTTATTTTACTATTTATTAATCATCTCAACTTATCTCAACTTATTTCTAAATTTAAATTATTCTTAAAGCGTAGAAATATCAAATCACCCACCAGTAACATTTGCGTAAGGAAAATATTTTAACTATAAATAAATTATATAAAAATAAATTTATAAATTAATATAACTTGATATAACGTCAGATTATGAAATTATTTTTATTATAAATTAGATTTAATAGATTTTGTAAATTATATTAATTTATTAATTTATTTTGTATAATTTTTTTATATCTGTGTAGTTTTGATCTTATGCATAAATAGGAACAAAAATGTTGCCGTTGATACTCAATTATTTTAACAGTGCTATTTGTTAAAGTGGTAAAAGATGTTATGTCAAAAAATTATGTCACTAAAAATAATAAATACAAGGATGGAGAATAATGTTTCTTTATAGACAATAGATTTTTAATTGATAAGGAAATAGGGTGGTGGTCCAAATATTTATTTATCCCATGTGTATTATAGTGATTTATTTATCCCATGGATGCTCAACGTGCAATAGTTATTATAGTGGACCAGTGGTATCGTGGAAAAAGGAAAGAGTTGAGAGATACAAGTTTGGTGAGATGCACGAAAAAGAATTAACCGAGCACATGTGTAACGGCTACGTCTGGATAGTGAGACTATTTGAAAAGTATTAAGAATATTTATAAATAATTATGAATAGAGATTGAAGTAAATTTGTAGGTCACATTGAGAATATTTTGAGTTATTTAGATATATAAAATATGTTGAGTTGTTGACTTTTGAATAGATAATTGAAAAAAGTGTGAATTCCATCAATGATTAATTTTTTTTAATAATGATTTTATTTATATATAATAGTGATAAATATTATATTAATTTTATTTTTTATCTATATATAATAGTGATAAATATTATAGTGATTTTATTTTTTATTTATATATAATAGTAATAAATATTATAGTGATTTTTGGAAAGACTTTGGTACGAAGATGGTTCACTGTGTTTGGCATGTGGAGTATTTTCATCCATACGAAAATACTTAAAAAGTGTTGAGATATCTTCGCTACGTGATAACAGTAAAAAGAAAAGATAGACACCAATCTATAATTTTTAGTATCAAATGATTTTTTTTTTTTAGAAGAGGAGGGTACCTAATTTTATTGATTGCACTCACTTATAATAGAATAATACCGTTGTAACAAGCATGACACATGAAATTTACAAATATTCACTAAAACCATCACAAGCATCAAAACTAGTTAAATAAAATAACCTATATAATAAACTAAACAAATAAACCAATAAACCAATCTAAACATAACTATTTTTTAAACTAAAACCGGTAAGACAAAAGACCAACAAAACAAACAATTCCAAATCCGTACAATAAAACTTTAAACCCGTAAACTAGGTAAACCAATATAGTCCAATCTAAGCAAACCTCTAGCATGTAAAAACTAGTAAAGTAAATAATCGAAAAAGCTTAATGGCGTAAATATGGTAAGCCTAACTTATCCAACCGAATGATAACCCTAAAAGAACTTGGTAGTGGTGCTTCTCCCACAAAACGACATGCCAAACCTTCCTCACCTCTATGAGCCAAAAAATCTGTAGCTTGGTTCACTTCATGAAACTGATGTCGAATCAAGAAATTAATGCCCCTGTGATTCCTTAAGGGTTTCCTCCTAGAAATTCCAAAGATACCAAACTGAGCAACTCCCAGCAATGACCCAATCCACCACTAACTTAGAGTCATACTCTATCTCTAAAAAACAAATCCAGAGATTTACACAAAGCCACCCCCTCTTATTGGGCTCTAAGTTCAGCCGCATTATTTGTACCTTGGCCAAAACAAGCAGAAAAACCCCCCAAAACATTACCATGACTATCTCGAATCATCCCTCCTTCGTCGCAGGTCCTCGGGTTTCGTCGAAAACTACCATGAACATTGAGCTTGACATACCCAGATGATGGTTTACTCCATGAAACAATGCGAGATTGTCTGCAGTGAACAAGTTGCATGAGAAGATCTAACAACTGCTAAATCAATTCATCTGAAGATGAGAGTGACCTTACTTTCATCCTTGCAATGCCTATGCCATAGTTCCTAAGTAATAAGGCAAGGAATCAAGCCAACAAGCATACCTCTCTGCGAGGTCTTCTTGGCAAGCGCAAACCACTAGGAGACGCATTCCCACCATGTCCATAACAGAAACACCCAACTCCAGTGCTGCTCTTTGCCACACTTGTATCGCAACCTCCATTGAAAACAGAACATGGTCAGGCAACTCAACATTTCTAACAAAACAACCATCATACCTCATTGCCATGTAAATTCAACAAGACTAGACCCATGTATCCACTGATAAGCACTGATAACGGGCCTTCCACATACACAAGTGGATCTTTTTCGACAACACTCTATTCAAATCCAGTGCAGACCTGAGTTAGGATCCGACTTAACTCAGATCATCTCCCAAGCACTTGCTAACAATAAACCACCATCAGGGGAAGGCATCTAAAGAATGATATCCTAACCCTCGTTCCCAACAGATTTCTATGACAAAATTTTCACCATAATACCTGCACCAACCAAGCTTTCAAGGAACTCGAAATCCCATGCATTGTCGACCCAACACTCCCTAACTTGAAGCAACGGATTATCACTTTAGGCACCCTCAAACAAAGGGGACCATTTCCCACCCACCGATCAAACCAGAATGAGACCCTTCCCTTTTTAACTTTCCAAATCATATTTTCACACACATCAGGTAAAACTAACATAACAGATTTCCAAAACCTTGAACATGATACTTTATTTTTTACAGGCAATAGATGACCACGTCTAGCATACTTTGCTTTAAAGAACCGAGTCCACATCCATAAGTTGCCAAGCAAATCTCATGTATAGAGAGCGCTGGACATCAGAAAAGTCTCGAAGGCCCAGATCCCCCTCCAACGTTGGCCTGCACATCTTGGACCAAGAACACCATTTCTTCTTAGCAATACCATTTACATCAACCCAAAAAAAGGAGGATAAGATTGAGTTTAACATCTTCAAAGTCACTTTAGAAACATTGAGAACTGATAAGAGATGTGTAGACATGCAGGAAAGAACATGTTTCAGTAGTGTTAGTCGCCCACCTTGTGACAATAATTTGAATTTTCACTTTGCCACCTTGTCACGAATTTTATTCACAAGCGGCTCCAAAGATCTAGCCATAAGATGACCAGAAACTAAAGGCACCCCCAAGTAAGAAACAGGAAAGGTTCTTTCCGCAAACCCAGAAACTATAAGAGGACCATGACGTCGTGCAAGGCTAATATGCTTAGACAAAAAAAGAGCCGACTTCCCTTTATTGATCTTATGGCTTGACCAGCTCTTATATAATTCGAAGGTTTGAATTAACCTTCTAACATGGCAAGTATCACCATTAGCAAAAACAGGAAGATCATCCACATAAAATAAGTGAGAAACCAAAGGTGCACCCACAAGATGATAAAATTTACCAATGTGCCCCTCCTCAAAATTCCTCTTAAGCAAACGTGACAAAATTTCCTCCATAATAATAAACAAATAAGGCGAGAGAGGATGTGGCGCCCCAGCCCCTGCTTGGGATTGAACGGTGATGGAGATGCCGCGACATGTAACACAAGGCTATACACCCCTCGTACACGACATATAATATGCTATGCACCTAAGTAGACTAGCAGTATGCAATAACATAGTAGCCAAAAATAGTAAAGGTTGGATAAACTAGGCAACACGATAAGCAATTGCAAAGCAAATGGCACTGTACTAATATCATATCCCAAACATTGCCTGGAACGTAAATATGGATCATAAAGATATAACATCCCAAATCATAGAATATAGTTTAGAACTCTCAAAACACGAGACCTTCTCAAAACATAGTTCCATAAAAGTTCAGGTCTAAATCCATAAAATACTTCTTCCTCTTTTTTTATTTCTTCTTTCTTCCACAAAATAACTTACATTCCCGCACTCTTCAAGAGGATTCGGGCTTCACACGTTTTTTTAAAGCCTTATCTTTGTCCCGGTTGTTACGTTGCTTGAATTTCACAATGAACTTAAGTATACCAGTGATCTCCCGGTCGATGGCCTCGAGTCACTCCAGGATGAAGGGCTTAGGCTGACTCACAACCATCTTAGGCACGATCCTCTCTGTAGGAGGAGGTGTCGTTCTCTTCCTCTTGGTCATGGTCATTGTTTACTACACTTGTCACAATTTCTACCATTTCGGTTGGGGAATAGCAGTGGAAACTACCACAATGAGATTTCACAAAATCTTAGCAAGTAAGCACACAACATACCACAGTTATCACAAGTATACAAAAGGTATATCATGAAATGTGTGCGTGGACATGTAATTGACTTATGCCTTTGACCAGAACTTGACTTGTGCACTTGACCATTTTCAAAAGACTTGTAACAGAGACTTTAGCTTTTCGTAAAAGCTTTTTAACTTTTCTTAATCACGTGATCTTAATCAGAACTTGCCTTATCAGAACATATCACAAGATTTGCATCGAGTGATCCTTAGCACATAAGCTCATATTCTTGTTCAGAGGGTGGACACAACATGGTTCCCCATAGCACCGCGTGTTCCTGCTAGTTACTGCACCATCAACGATCTGTACACCGTGATGAATACATCATATATAGAGATTCATATAAACTCGACCTTATTTCGTCGAGTTACATGCCTTATGCACCCACTAGCATTAGACGCTTTCTTGCTCTGGCATCCTTTAAAAAGAATCTATTCGAGACTCCTCGGCGGTACTTTGTTGACCCAGGGGTTACCACTCTATTTTTAAGCACTCCAGAGTGGACAAAGGAGTTTCACTAGGACATTCCCCTGCCCTAGTATTTGGGATCGTGATAAAACTTTTAAACTCTTTTATTTGAAAACATTTTCTTTGAAAATACTTTTTCCCAAATGCATGTGACATGAGACTTATAACATGCGTACTTATACTTGACATATGACATGTGAAATACTGTGCATGAAATAACCAAGCATAACATGTTCATTTCATAGCATAATAACATAAACCATATGAGATATCAAAACACATACATGGAATTATGAGAACTTGCTTAGGCTGAAACTCATAGGCACAAAAACATGAAGAATCATCACTTAAACATGTTCCAAACTTTAAGCATATAATATAGAAATCAAGGTATAGTGAAACAAAACATGAAATCATAAGTTTTTGACCAAGGTCCAAAACATCCAAGACATGTTCAAACCGGAACATCATATTGCATAAACCATCAACCTTAATCAAGTAGAAACCGAAACTTATAGGATATTTCATAACATTTTCATCACAAATCCAAAACATATAATTCCTTCCATAGATTTACTCAAGATCATATTAGCATATTGAAACAAACAATCAAGAGAAAGGAAACAAAGCAAACACAATGATAAAAGGATTTATATAAATATATACAAGTATTAACCAAGAGTAAGTTAAGTATATACTTACAAAAATTCATGTAAAGAAATACTAGCAAGCTGTAAATCCGAACATACTATATTAGAAAGAGTAAGTAAAAATCTTATCTCATGTTCTTGAGTGTGTGAGGATTTTTAGGGCATCACTTGATCTTAAACCACTTGGCTTCTAGGGTTTTTGGGTTAAAACCCCATTTATTTCACTCATGAAGTAAAACAAAAACTAAGGTGAAGCAAAAATACATGTGGTGGTCGAAAACATGGAGGATGAACTCCCCCCCACTAATTGGCTTCAAGGGTTTTTCTTGAAAACCCTCAATCATTTTCCAAGAAATCAGTAGAAAGTGTGGGTGTTCTATCATTCTTGAAGTCCAATGAGATTTGAATCTCATTTTCATGTTGAGAAAGTGACATGTGAGTGCAAAAATAAGAGAAAACCAATCCTTACCTTGTCTATCCTTGATGGTGTTGAAATCCTCTTTCTTGAAAGGATCCTCCTTGTTTGGTTGGAAAGAAAATATGAGAAAGTAAGAGAACCTTCAAGTGAACATGTGAGAATTGTGTGGAAAGAGTGAGAGTTCATGCAAATTCTGAAAAATGGCAAGGGAAAAGTCCCTTGGCATGCACCCTTTCCTTTTTATAGTAGACTCTTCACTTCCCTCCTTGGTTGCTTCCAAAATCCTTGTATGGATGACAAGTGGCATGAGTTTTTTCTTCCCCTTTCTCTTTTGCCTAAAATGCCTCTTAGAATTCCCCACTTGGAATGCATTGGGAAGGGACATCTTGGGGTGGCGTGTAGGGTTTCTCCTTCCTTGGCCGAAATTCCCTTCTTTCCCCCCTCTATGCCCTTCCTTTCCTTAAGCAAGTGAATATTTCTTCAAGGGTAGCTTGGTAAAACATCTCATGCCTTTTCCTTTTCCAAATAAGTAACCTTTGGCATGGATGACAAGTGGCATTGGGCGTGTGCCATAACCCTAGCCATCCACTCCTTCTTTATTTCCCAAGTTGATGCTTCATCTTCCTAGTACTCCTTCCCTAGGTGACCTTTCATGTGCCATTGGTCCAAAATAATCTACATAACAAGTGGCAAGTGAATGGGATGCTTGACAGTGTGTTAGCTGAAACCCTAAGGGCATATTTGTCCTTGATACAAAAGTCCCTTCATCTATTCTTCTAGAAGCTTAGTGCATACTTGCCACTTGGCAAAAACTGACCAAATTCAAAATCCTATGTGCCTCCCTTCAGTTTCCCATGCAGATATTCTAGAAAAGCTCTATTTCACTTCCTTAGGCTTCCAATCCCAAAAATCTTCCTTGGAACTCGAATTTTGGGCAAGACAAGGGTCTAGGCATGTGGGAAGATGGGCTAGTCGAAAATCCCTTAGTCTTCCTCTTTTGTCCCTTGATTAATCTAGAAGGTTTCTAGCAAGTTGATAAGTGGCAATTCCTCTAGGGTAGGCATGTAAGCCACTTCTTGGTGCTTTCCTACACTTCTCTCTCCCCCTTATTCCACTATCAAGTTTAGATTCTTAGTGTAACATTTACATGACACATGGCACTAGTGACTTAAGATTTGGGTCAAGGGCTTAAAGTCATTGGGCCTGGGTTTCTAAATAGGGCCGAAAATTACAAGGTAATCTCAGGTCACTCTCCTCTTGGGTTCAAGTTACTAAATCAAATATTCTAAGGCATTCCAAAGTAACTAAGGCTCCTAAAATGCCATGGCAACCTAGAATGAATTCTAAGGGCCAAGTCTAGACAAACTTGGGTCATCACATTCTCCCCTCCCTAGAAAAAGATTTAATCCTCGAAATCAGCACGGCAACCATTAATCAAAACACTCATAAGAAGAAATACCGGGCTACTACCTCTTCCATAAGCGACCGTAGACTTCTCGGATGATGTCAAGGATGAGGGCACTTCATCTGCGTCTTCTGTCACTGAATCATATGAAAAGTAAAATATGGCTTCCAAGTCATAATCAAAATACATATTGACTCGCATTTCATTCAACCTATGCTCTATCTTAAGCTCCGTGTCCTCAATTGGTTGACCTTCTTCATGGAAGTGAATACGATCTGCAGACGTGTCCGAGGTCTCACAAGGTATAAACCTACTTGTGTGTTCTTCTGCTGTGCGACTTGATTCTACCTTTGGATCGAAATTACGTAGATTTCTTCTTTCTGCTTCCTTCAAGCTACACCACTCTTGCCATTCCTCATGTGGTAATGCTCGTTGAAAATGAAGCCTTCCTCAAGGGTCTACATCCATCACATGAGTGCGATGATGCTCAAATATCTCCATCTGTCTTGATTGTTTCGCTATCACCAATTGCTTTCTTTTGAGATGATCTCTGATACGACATTCACTTTGTTCTCTCAACTGTGCCACTGAAGAAATAGACATACGTGGGGTCCTTCTAGATGGTGCCATCCACTGTTCCAAGGGTTTGGTAGGTGTACGCAAGGTTACCATGCTTAAACTAACAAAAGGGAACAAATAGATTTCATGTAGAACAAAACATTCATGTGTACAACTATATATATATATCAAACAATTCATGCATACATAAAGAATTCTAAGATACAAACAAATGAGGGTATTCACTTCTTATTGTATCCTCCCGTTCCCAAGTTGCTTCTTCAAATTCTAGGTTATTCCAGAGTACTTTCACTTGAGGTATCTTCCAATTCCTCAACTCTTGTTCCTTGCGGCCACAATCTACACTAGCCATTCTTTATAAGACAAGTTGGGTTGAAGTCGAATCTCGCCGGGCTCCATTACCACAGGCCATCTTTCTCCAAAGCTCTTTTTTAAGGTTGACACATGAAACACATTATGTATTCCCTGCATCTCTGCTGGCAAATCCAATCTATAAGCTACTCGACCGACTCTTTTGATTATCTCATAAGGTCCTATGTATTAGGGACTCAACTTCCCCTTTTTACCAAAACGTACGACTCCTTTCATGGGTGATACTTTGAGGTATACCCAATCTCCTACTACAAACTCCAGAATCCTACGTCGGTTATCGGCATAGCTCTTCTGCTTGTTTTGGGCTGCTTTCATTCTTTCTTGAATCATGGTCACTTGTTTCTGAACTTCTTGTAAATATTGGGTCCTACCATTTTCCTTTCTCCCACTTCATCCCAATACAATGGGGATCTGCATTTTCTTCCATATAAAGCCTCGTAGGGTGCATCTGAATAGTAGCTTGAAAACTATTATTGTAGACAAATTCCACCAAATGTAGGTGACTTTCCCAATTACCACTTAGCTCCATAATGCATGCTCGCAACATGTCTTCCAAAGTCTGGATCCAAATCCATCCAGTCCAGGAGAACTTTGTCTTGGAATTGAAAAAAGGGCAGGCTTTACTTCTTCTTCCATAGGAGATGCATAGAGCATCTCATTCTCCTCCTGCAAAATTACTGAATCCAACAAACAAGAAAATTCACTGAATGAACCTTCGGCAACGTCGATAGAAACACAAGGAAATATACCGTAGCCCCTTGCATGAACTGCCTCGAGTGTGTCTAGCACAGTACCATCAAGAAGCTGCATATTAGTAATGGACAAGAATTTACATCTTTGATTGACAGTTGCATGAAAAAATTTGGTGTTCTGATCCCCCTCTTATAGCCATTTTTTCTTTGCTTTTTGAGCTAAACGAATTTCCTCCTTATTCTCCCATTTTGCAAGATCCATTTCAGTGATAAAAAACTACTCCTCTACTTCAGGAATGTACTCAACTTGCAACTGTTGTTCTAGGACTTTCAGCTTCTCTTCTAGAGTCTTAATAGTTTGATTCATCTGACCAAAGACTTGTTTGTTCTAGGATCACAAAGCCACCTTTGCTTTTTTCAGCTTAGCAGCTAATCAAATTAATTTAGCACTAGGTTCCGACTGTTTCCAAATTTCTTCCAAACATGGTAGGAAACTAGTGTGTGAACACCACATATTCTGGAACTTAAAAGGAGAAAGGCCATAAGAAACCCTTTGCACAACAAAGAATAACACCATAGGACTATGATATGAAGATTTTCGAGGTAAATACTCCAAAAATGAAGACCCAAAAAGGTTGACAAAGGCTATGTTAATCACTGCCCTATCCAAGCGACCCCATTTATGAGAACGAACCTCATGACCATTGCACCACGCCATGGCTCAACCTTGAAACCGCATCTCAACAAGGCCACAAAAATCTAAACACTCATTGAAGTCTGTCATAGCCGATAAAGGCCTCAGATTTCCCCCAATGCGTTCACCGTCAGACCAAATAATATTTAAATCACCAATCACCACCCAAGAATGTTCCACCATATGAATATTATTCAGTTCATTCCATAGTCCTCTATGTTCTAATTGAGTACATTTTGCATAAACAAAAGTAACCAACATTTTAGTATTAGCCACGCATAACCAACCAAATAATGACTGGTCTGTTATACTAGAACACTAAAAATCATAATCTTCCTTCCATAGCACCCAGACCTTGTCACCAAGCACTTCATTACAACAGAAATTTGGAAGACCCAAAAATAGGGCCAATATAGACATTTTAGTAGCCTCTTGAAAAGGTTCTAGGATTGCTACCATTGCCACATTATTTTTCCTCACTAAGCTTTTTAACCTTCTTCTGGAACGTCTCAAACCTCTGACATTCTATACCAAAAAGGTCTCAATCATAGGTCAAATTTAGATGAGCGAGTGGACACTCGTTGGGACTTTCTCACACTATACTATAATTGCTACTTCTGCTGGGACTGCTTAACAAATTGATCAGGTTCGAATATAGGCCTTTTCTTTAGCAAGATTTGGAATCTGCCCCTCCTCATCATCTGAACTGTAAGTTATGGTCTTCTCCTTCAACGGCGAATGGATAACGCCTACCTTCTCAAGTCCACATCCCACTCCAATAATTATGTAACTGTACCTCTCTGACCACCATCAAAGTTTGCTTTCACAAACACCTCTTCAGCCACCAGAGTCTCATATCTAAATATTGGTGTCTCTTGAAGCACCTCCCGTGTCACAGCCACTGGGACATGACTCACATTCTCTTTTCGAAGGGTTGTCGGATTTGTTGCACACTCAATCTCCTCGCAGTCCTCTCTCTTCCATGGCATCATCCACCAACAAAGAGTTTATCTTCCCTATCTCAACCACCTCATGGTGGACAACATTTAAAGTTTGAATAATGATAGGACCATGTTCTTGTTCTTCGCCTACTTTACCCTTCTCCTTATCCACATTACTTTCCTTCACCTTCACTGTTTCCATGGAACTCTTTTTTCTATTTTTCTTGCCAAACATGTTTCGACATATGCCTCCCCTCAGCGCGAAGTCTAGGGGTGTCAATATGTTTGGGTCGTCTTGCTCATACACACCTTGTCATTTATGTCTGCAATGAAGTCTAGGAGTGTCAATATGTGACATGACCCGTTAACCCAACATAAATATGACATAAAATTAGTAAATTTAGGGTTGACGTTAATGGGTTTGGGTCAAGACGGGTTAACCTTCTAAGACATGATTCATTAATGGATAAATAAGTACAGGTCAACCTGCTTAACCCATTAGTGACCCGTTAAATTTTTTACTAAAAATTACAACTATATCTTTTTAAACCTAAAAATCAACAATACCCTAACCCTATTATGTATTTCCTAACTCTCTCTTAGGCCCTCACTCTCTCTCAGTTCTCAGTTGAGTCAGTTCTCACAAGTCACAATTGACCGCCTCCCACACTTCCTCTGGATTGTAATTTTAGTATTTTTATTGTTTGGATTGTAATTTTGGACTTATGTAGTTAGTTTTATATTTTTGGGAGATATTGTAATTTTAACTTTATTTGAAATTATATTAATCAAGTTAAATGAATTATTTGGGTTAATTCAACTCATTTATATAAACATGTTGAAATGGGTCGAGTCGTGTCGATATATTTTTAATTTATTCATAACTTGTCAAAACGGGTCGTGTCGTGTCAACCCGTTATTTTAATGGGCCATGTTTGGGTTTGGAAATATGACCCGTTAAGCTTAACGGATCATTTATATACATGACTTGGTACGACATGAATATGACCCGTTAACACGATTTGTCACCCTTAAAATTTATTGAAGTCTCTAGTTTCGAGCAACGAAAGCATTTAGCGGGACTACGATGGTGAGATTTCAAAAATTTTAGCAAGTTAAAAACCATAACAAGTGATATAAATGCTTGGAGTGACAACTATCATACAAATAGAACACTTACAAATTTCTGAGCAACAATTTATATCTTTGATGCAATACCTTAAGGAAGTATAACACTTAAAAATTGTTAATAACATTTATATCTTACTGGAAGTATAACATTTATAGTTATGATACAAGTATAACACTTGGGGGATGTTTGAGGAATGAGATGAGATTTGAATTTTGTGAATGGTAGTAAGATGGTTTGTAAGTAGTAGTGACATAGATTGAGTTGTTTTAGTGTCTGTTTGGATTCAGAGATGAGATAGTTTGGATTTATCTCATCTCACTCTATACGGAGAGATACTCTCCTATCCAAATGCTTTGTTTCCCTTTATGAGATTGCAAACCATCTCACGTCCCTAATGACAAATGGCCTATTATCCTAAGTCTTTTGTAGACGAAAGGACAACGGTAGCGAGACCACAAAGCTCCAATCTTTGGGTTTTTTGAACCCCTTCCCCTCATTGGAACCATTAACCACATCGCATCCCTCCGTCTTGGTGCAATGACATGGATTGGACCACCGTGCATGGATGCTCGTGGTGATAGGTTCCACTGAGTGAGCAAGAAGCTTGCTTGCTGTGGTAAGGTGAGAAAATGGTCGTGGTGGCAAGTAAGCATGTCGTGAACGAGGGAATGTGGCGAGATGGTGTGGCGAAGGCCTTCCATGGCTAGCGGGGGTGGGGTGGCGGCGAGATCCTCCATCCTTGGGCAAGAAGCTAGTGGCCAAGCAACTATCGTTGCCCATCATAGAATTGGGTGAGGACCTATTGGGCCGAGGAGGCTTCCTGTCACGCCAAGGAGCTTATGGCGAGGTCCACGACCAAGCAACTTGTTCCGTGGTTGGGATCCGGAGTCCGCTGCTGTGTGACCGGTGGGGAAGATCCCACTAGGACTTTCAATTGTCGGGGACCATCACATTGACGATAGAAAACTCCAGCATGTCCAGTTATGGCCCCTGGCAGCCTCAGCAAGCCTTGTGAAGCTGGTGGTGACTGCGTGGCCTGAGAAGCTTGGGCAGTCGAAGGACACCTTGTCGATGACAGAAATAGCCGATCCTTTTGGTTTTGGCCAGTGGTGGCCCTTGCTGCCCATGACGCCATGGGGAGGGCTCCTTCGAGTGCACGACAATGTACACCTGCTGCTCGCAGTGAGCCTCACGAATGCACTCTATGTTCGTGGCCATCGTGGCTCAGAGCCACGGTGAGCACGACCTTCGCGGGTTAGTGACCATTCCTGCTATGACAAAAGGCACATAGCTCACGGGCTGTTGGCAGCCACAATGGGCTCACGGTTGGAAGCCGTGATGCACATGGGTGCACGTTATGTGCACCTGTATTCCACTGTGCATGCCATGCACAGTGCAAAAGTTAATTTATAAATTACTATTACTTATTTGTGGGACCCACATCTATCAATTTACTTATTACAAATACTATGCAATAATTGGTGGGACCCACATCTATCAAATTTCTAAAAAGTTAAAACCATCTCATCTCACTTGCTAATCCAAACACACAAAAGTTTTAAAAACTATCTTATCCCATCTCAACTCAACAATCTCACTACTATTCACAAATCATCTCAACTCATTTCATCACATCTCACTGTCCAAACAGGGCCTACAGAGTTTTGGAAAATGAGAGAGAAAAAGTTAAATAAAAAATATTATAAATTTAAAATATTATTAGAATATAATTTTTTAATATTATATTTATTTTGAGATTTGAAAAAGTTGAATTGTTTTTGTTTGAAAGTTTGAAAATGTTGTAATGATTAATTTGAAAAAGTTGTAATAATTAGTTTGAAAGTGTTTGTATTTGAGTGATGCTCAAGAAGAAAATGAGACGAGATGAGATGAAATGTGGTGAGATCAAAACAATTCCAAACATCCTCTTAAAAACCCCGAGCAAACAGATGCAATACCTTAGGTAAGTATAAAATCTCGAGCAACAAATAATATATATCTTTTTACTCAATAAGAAACCCGAGTAACGAAGGTATAACTTTAAAACGGAGGTATTCCGAGCAACATGTGTTTATCTTAATACATTATAGATCCTGAGCAATAAAGCTCAGAACGCAACTTATGACTCTGAGACCTTCTAGGTGCTCCGACGTCCATGAAAACCACCATATTTCATTGCATTAAACTCGTGTGCCGGGCTTCCCCTAAAAATCCATGCACACGATATGGCTCCTTTTGCTGCTCTACGGGTAACAATTGTCCATGTGACTTCGTCTCAAGATTCACTTAGGCTTTGCATGACCATCCTCCACCACAAGCATTCTCTAGCCCACACCAGCAGAGAGGCAACCACTGCCCAAGGCCATTACAACCTTGCCCGAACATGTTGATAGTCCAGGAGATATCATTCCATTTTTAAATGTTGCCGAGTGATTAGGGAAGCTCTACTAAGATAATACCTCATCCTGACTTGGGGTATCCTCTTTGTTAAAACAGTTAGAAAATTTATATTACATCATCTTATGAGATGAGATACAACAAAATCACTTACATAGTCATCGTACGAGATATGGAAAAATTGAAAAGCATACTTACAAAAATAAATGTAGGTTACAAAATGAGAAACAATCTTTAAAAACCACTCGCCACCTAGTTACCCTCAAAGATGTAAATGCTATAAGTTGAATGGAAAGTATTACCCACGATCATCTAATATACATTTATAAGCATCGTCATGGTGGATAACTTACCCCAAGCAGTTAATATGTACTGAGATTTGGATCGTCGTTAAATGATAGATCTTCAAGCCAAGACTACTAGACCAATGATGTTCTGAAGTCAGTGTGTGTGCTTGTGCTTAGAGGTTGAGGGAGGGAGAGAGAGAGAGAGAGGGAGAGAGAGAGAGAGAGAGAGATATTTAAGTGATTGGAGAAAAGTCTTGGAAATAGAGCAAGGAAATGAAATAGCTAGCAAGGAGAGAGAGAGAGAAGGAAATGAGGCTTCACAGGTTCTTCATTCAACGTCACGCGATCGATCTTTCCATTGGTTGGCATCCGTTAATCTAGGTGTATGTTCGGATGATGCTTTGAATAATGTACTTATATAGTTATTCTTTGCATTTCAGACTGGTACCTATCAAACTCTACAAACTTTGCCAAAACCAAGATGTGAAATGAAGGTCATTGTCTAAAATGATCATTCTTGGTACTCTGTGCAGTCTGACGATGGCCTTTGACGCATAAACCCTTGTCAATCTTTCTAAAGAGTCTGTATTCTTGATGGGTATGAAGTGGGTGCTCTTAGTTAACTAGTCAACTATCACCCAGATAGTATTATTCCCAGTTGCAGTTCGTAGAAAACCCATTACATAATCCATCGAGATAAATTCCCACTTCCATTCTAGGATCGACAGTGGTTGCAACAAACATGCCCCTTTTTTTACGCTCTACCATAACAAGTCTGTAGAGAGAACATTTGTTCACAAATTTTGCCACGTCTATCTTCATTCCTTCCCACCATAAATGGCGTCCCATATTCTGGTATATCTTCGTACTACTAGGATGAGCCATATAGAGAGTGTTATGAGCCTCCTTTAATATCCTATCTCTTAATTCCAGGTTGGCTGGAATTACTCTTTGGTCTTTGTAACATAGAGTCCCATCTTCTCTGAACCTGAAGTCATTTGGCCCTTCAGAGTTCTCGATTTTGCAGATGACTTCCATTAGCTTTCTGTCCTCCCTCTATCAGTTCTTTAGTTCTTCCCAATCCAAAGGGACAAACTCTTGGACTGAGGTCATAAAGACCTCCTCGAACAGTTTCCTTAAACTATTCAAAAGAGGTCCCATCTCTGATGATGAAGCAGACGAATCTTTAGCCCTGCCCTTGCGGCTTAGTGCATCTGTTACCACATTTGCCTTCCTGGGGTGGTGCTTTATGTCACACTGATAATCATTGATCAACTCCAACCATCGTCTCTGCCTCATTTAGATTCTTCTGCACAAATAGGTACTTGAGGATCTTGTGATCCATAAAAACTTCACACTTTTTGCCATAAAAGTAATGTAACAACTCGGAAGAAATTTGATGGATGGATTTTTTTAGACACTAGAAAACGTTGCTAAATCCTGAAAAGATTTCATGAGCAGAGCGACTGATTAGGTTCTAGTTTGTTAGCATAGTCGAATATCGATCCAATTTGGTAACGAAGTTGTATTTTTACTTAATTAAGGCTCTCTGGGGTATAAGTTTATGAAACAAATTGCACCACTAGAGTCATTTGAATATTTAGGATTTTACGGTGTAATAATACATTTTTCGTTTCGTAGATGAATAGTAGAAGGGAGTGCATTTTTATTTAATTAAGGTACTTAGGAGTATAATTTCATGAAATGAATTACATAATTAGACTCATAAGAATATTTAGAAGTTTATGGTTCAATAACAAGTTTTGTAATTTTTCAGGTGAATAGTGACAGCTGGAAGAGAGCCTAGCAACCAGTTTAAACAGTTGTTAAATCGCCACGTAGAATGTCCAAATCCACTTAGAATCATTGGGATTACTTTTCGATTGGACATATGGCACAATCATAGCCACTCACATGAATAGTGTTAGAACACTTGTCAGATGATGTTTGAAATGTGAAGAAATGGAGAGTAAATTAAACCATGTGATCATGCCACCTAAGCAAACACTACCCCTTCCAGCCGAAAGAGGATGCCGACCCTCCCAAACCTTTGGAATCATACCGAAACCCTAAAACCCTTGTTGTGACACACGTAGTCTTCGCTTGTGTTATAACAGGGACTTGGAGTATCAGGACATGTATCACACGGTCACATATCCTCGTTCATGATAGATAATGTGACAACCCAGACTTAGCCAAGTCCTCGTCTGTTATTTATATTATTTTGGTCTTGGTCCAATTATAACTTGGCCCAATGGATTTGGTGAGACAGGAACTTAGGGAGTGATAAGGCCCCACTTTTTTGCTAATGAGTTAAGAGCCCAAGCCCACAGGAGGCCCAAAGGACTAGTGTTACTCAACCACTAGATGGATTAGGGTTTTAAAAATTGAATTAGGGTTTCGAATATGGAGGGAGGCGCCATTTGAGAGAAAGTGACCCTTAGGTTCCCTAAGTTTCAATTGTTTGGAATCTTGGGAAGGGGCACTTCGGTTTGACAAAAAACATGCCATTTGGAAAGCATGCAAGATAGCTTCTAAAAGTGCAAAATTGATGGAGGAAGGACAAACATTTCGGCTCACTTAGGGCACATGCCCACTCCACCTACCACCATGCCAATTGGCCTACAAGCAACCTCACTTCTAGGATTCATTGTATCTGGACTTAAAAAAGGAAGAAGGGAAGAGAGAAGTGAATTCTGGACACCAAGAGACACATGCCACCCACCCTTTAGCATTCATGAATGAGAATTTCTAGGAGATGCAACAATGAAGAAGTGTAAAAGACACACAGGGAAGCACGAGATTGGGAAACAAGCCTCTAGGAAATCTCTAGAGTTTCAATTAGGGGAATGAACACGCCACCCACAAGGCATTTTCTAGAAGAATCTTTGATGAAGGGACAATGAGGATTTTGGGAATGGCATGCTATTTGGCAACCATGCCTTGCTCAAAAGTACATTTGGTTTGTAGTATTGTTGATTTTGTTAAGTCTAATGATTGAAACATACACTTTTAGCTTGCTTGATCGTCGGAAAATAATACTTTGAAGCTTTGTAAGTTAGCCTCTAACTTGCTCTTGGATAGTGTACTTTTGTAGTGTATAAACTTTGCGTATTGTTAATGAAATTGGATTACATAATTCTTGCTTGTCACATGCTTTCGGCATTATACATACTATGTTCAAATGTTGCTTATTGATTTGAATAACATGTTTTTAATTATGCGTAATGTTGTATGCTTGGTTGAGCTTCCACATGTTGATTTCTAGTACAAGTCTCTGCATGTTCAATTCTTTCAAGCTGTAAACATGATGCACCCTTGATATATGGCATAAGAACATAATGTTGTTGCATAAAGTCACATGGTCACATGTTAAACGTTTTCAGGTTATGCATCAAAATGTTTTTCACAAGTATGTGTCACATTTATTTTAGGTTGTCCATTAAAAGAAAAGAATAATGATTTTTGTCACGATCCCCAATGCTAAGATGGGGGATGTCCTAGTGGAACTCCTCTATCCACTCCAGAATGCTTAAATTAGAATGGTAGTCCCTGGGTTGACGAAGTACAGTCAACAGATTTTGAATGGATTCTTTTTAAAGGATTCCAAAGTGAAGCAACACCTAACGCTAGTGGGTGCAATAAATTGAAAATGCGGTGAACACGAATTGTAAACTGCCGTATTATATGAACTCTAACATACTCACACCCAGTCAAGAGGGCCGACTATGTAAGGCAATAACTAGCAGGAAGCCCACAGTGCGTAGGGGTGTCGTGAGGTGTCTACCCACATTGCTGTATGGATTAAATGGCTATAAATAATTAATATGAACTGAAAATGATACTTTTACATGACTATTTTGCTACTCTTTTACATGATTATGAGGTCAATGATTTGCCACCTCACGTGGAAAAGATTTAAGGAAGAGTTTGATAATCGATTCTTCCCTAAGTCTACCAAACAACAGAAGGCCCATGAGTTTACCAACATGGTGCAAGGCGATCAGATTGTGGAGTAGTATGCGTCTCACTTCATGGAATTAGGGAGGTTCGCCCTGCATTTGATAACAATCGAGAAGATGCAACCCAGAAGTTTCAAGGAGGCCTACAACCAAGGATTCGTAGCCAGGTCGCGTGATTGAGAATTGAGAATTTTCAGAAATTGGTTAATGTTGCTTTGATAGTTGAGACAGAGCAGAGGAGTTTGATCACTTAGATCCATGTGGAACGAAATAGGGTGATGCACAGAAAAGAAAAGTATGCCCTCCTCAATCGATAAAGGAAATGGCGTAATGGTTGGAAACCTAGCACTAGTTGTGCCACCAACATGTCAAACGTGTTGGTGGAGGCAAAGCGGAGAATGCCGATTGACCATGGGAGCTTGTTTTAAGTGGGGGAGGAGCACCTGATGTCAACCCTAAGACCCTAGTGAAAGCTAGAGTCTACGCCGTAACCCTTGGAGGGAAGTAGTATTCTAACCACCCATCGTCGATAGGATTGCTACATAGGAGAATCTATCAAGGTATCCCCATTGGTGGTTACAGCTTGTCAGGCTAAGAAAAGTATTCTGGGAGGTGTGATTGCCTACCTATTGTTTGTAAAAGATAAGGCGGAGGAACTTACAGGAGTACAAGGAATACCCGTAATAGAAGATTTCTGAAAAGTGTTTGCTTAAGATTTGCTTGGATATTCCCTGGATAGAGAAACAACGTTGAAGGAGTTAAAGGCCCAAATTGAGGAACTCTTAGAAAAAGTATTTATTCGACCCAGTTCGTCCCTATGGGGTGCACTGGTATTTGTAAAGAAAAATGGCAGATCCTTGAGGATGTGTATCGATTATCGAGAACTGACCAAAGTAACCATTAAGAATAAGTATATGTTACCTCGAATAGATGATCTGTAGAGAGCTTCGGTATTTTCTAAGATAGATCTAAGGTCTGGATACCATCAATTCAAGATTAGAGAGCAAGACGTTCCAAAGACTGCCTTCAAAACTCATTATTGACATTACAAATTCTTAGTAATGCCTTTTAGATTGACAAATGCTCCAAAAGCATTTATGCACTTGATGAATTGGATCTTTAGGCCTTATTTGAATAGTTTTGTGGTAGTCTTCGTTGATGATATTTTGGTCTATTCCTGAAGTGATTAGGAGCACAAGATACACTTGGGTCTAGTATTGGAAAAATTGGAGGAACATTCGCTCTACGTGACACGTAGTAAATGTGAGTTTTGGCTTTTGAAGTGTCTAGGGCACATGATATCTAGCAAGGGTGTAGCAGTAGATCTTTTTAAGATAGAAGTAATAACTAAATAGCAGAAACAAACCAAAGCAAATGAGATACGTAGTTTCCTAGGTTTAGCTGGGTACTATCTGAGATTTGTGGAAGATTTCTCCTAACTCTCAAGACCCCTTACTACGCTGACTAAGAAGATTTCTCCAAGCACTCAAGACCCCTTGCAAGAGGAGTTTTCAAAAGTTGAAGAAACGATTGACAACTGCTCGGGTATTAGCCTTACCCAAACCCCACAAGCCTTACGTGGGTTATAGTAACACATCCAAGATGGGTCTAGGATGTATGTTAATGCAAGAGAGATGAGTAGTTGCATATACCTCACGACAATTGAAGGACCATGAGTAGAATTATCCCACTCATGACCTGGAATTAGTAATAGTGGCATTCACACTAAAGATTTGGAGACATTACTTATATGGGGGAAAGTGTGAAGTTTTCACTGATCACAAAAGCCTCAACTATCTCTTCAGTCAAAAGAATATGAACTTGGGATAAAGAAGATGGGTCAAAACAACGAATGACTACCAGTGTGAAATAAAGTATCACCTTGGGAAAGCCAACATAATGGCAGATGTGCTTAGTCGTAAGGCCCAAACAGACATCAAGTCCTTATTAGAAAGCATGAGGAGTTTGCTGATTGGAAGTTCTCCTGCAAATACAACATTGGCAGTAGTATAGGAGATTGTGCCATTGAATGATGATGAAATCAGGGAACAATAGCAGAAGGACAAGAAGCATGGTAGGTTTCGGCTAAAAATTCTGGAATCCAAAGGACCCTAACATTTTAGCATTCGTAAAGACAGAATGCTGTGTTACAAGGAAAGGAAGGTAATCCCTACCAACCTAAACTTGAAGGAGAAAATATTAAGCGAAGCACATTGTACACCTTACACCACACATTCTAGTAGTACTAAGATGTATCGGGACTTGAAAGGACACTAGTGGTGGGATGGAATAAAGAAAGACGTGGTAAAATTTGTACCCAAATGTTCTGTGTGTCATTGGTAAAAGAAGAACATCAAAAGCCTGCAGGAGAGTTGCAACTGTTACCTGTTCTAGAGTGGATTACCATGAACGTCAACAAGAAAGAATTCCATATGGGTTATCGTTGATAGATTGACAAAGAGTGCTCGCTTTTTGCAGATAGCCAACACTGACTCTATGGAAAAGCCATCCAATATATATATATATATATATATATATTAAAGAGCCAGTAGCCATGCACATAGTGGCCTCGTCTCAAATTTATTAATATGCCCTCACTTATTGATGAAGAATACCAAAATATATGTTAAGGAGATAGTTTGGCTACACAGAGTACCTAAATCTATAGTATCAGATAGAGATACACGATTCACATAGCATTTCTGGCAAAGTTTGCAGAAGTTACTAGGTACTAGCTTGAGGTTTAATAGTCTGTATGTCCGCAAACTGACAGACAGACAAAGCTGATGATATAGACGTTAGAAGATATACTTCACGCTTGTGTATTTGTAGCAAAAGGTGATTGGGAAGGGCACTTGCCTTTGGTGCAATTTGCCTATAATAGTAGTTTTGAGGCCACAATTCAGATGGCGCCTTACGAGACCTTTTATGAAAGGATGTGTAGATCCCTGCTATACTGGGATGAGGTCAGGGAAAGAAAAATACTTGGGCCTAAATATTTGCAAGAAGTCAAGAAACAAGTCCTGATGATCAAAGAGCAAATGTAGGCAACTCAAAATAGACAGAAAAGTTATGCTGATGGCAGAAGAAGCCTAGAATTCTTGGTAGGAGATTGGGTGTATGTGAAGGTTTCACCTTTGAAAGGAGTTGTTTGCTTTGGCAAAATAGGGAAGCTAAGTCCCCAGTATGTAGGAGCCTATGAAATCATGGAAACGATTGGGCCAGTGGCTTATCGTTTGGATTTACTCGTGGAAATGCAAGGCATACACAACATGTTCCACATATCTTCTCTGAAAAAGAGTTTTGGAGAACAATGATCAGTGATAATGGAGCCAAGTAGCGTTTAGCTCCAGCCTAACCTGTCCTACGAACAATGGCCTGTGCCGATTGTAGATCGAAAAGAACAAGAGCTAAGGAATTGAAAGATACCCCTAGTCAAGGTGCTTTGGGATAATCTGGACTTCCAAGAAGCCGCCTGGAAAATAGAGGATTCAATGAGGACTAAATATCCTCATTTATTTGTATCTTAGAACTATAGGACTGGTAGATTGGCTAGAGCCACCATGTTTGTTTTGATTGTACTCTTGGATGATTTAGTAGTGAGAATGTTGGCTGATTGCAAATTTTGATTGATATTTCATTACTCGATAACAGTCCATGGAAAGAACTAGAACAACTGCACGTTTGCCTACATTGTTGGTAGCCAAGATTAGGAATATGTGAGAACGTAGATGCAGGAACCGACATGAAAGGCATGATCGAATGATTGAGGCCCATTGGCAACAGATGGAAAAGTTCGAGTATCATCGCACTCACATGTTGGATGTGGACTTTAGGGGAAACATTTTCTTACGACTAGCATTGCCACATGAAGAGTGACAACCTCCACATGACCCATTAGTTTCCTACAAGGTTACGAGTACTCGGGCTTGATCAAGAGGCCGAATCAAGCCACGCTGCTGAAGCCCGAGCCAAGCGACACTCGGCATTAGAGATCTCCAATACCTCAACTGATCATCTTCGTGTTCATGAGGAAGGACAACCTTTGGAAGTTGATGAGGCCACTATAGATGTTCACATAAAAATATATCTGCAATTGTACAGAATCATAACAAGTAGTAAAGTGTTTTAAAGAAAACGGTTAACGAATCCACAAGGAATAATTATGCTATTGAGTATTGAAATTGACTAAATTAATTATTATTTGGAAAATCAAAATTTGAAAAATGGTTTATCTAAATTAAATTGAAGAAAAGAACATTAAAATTAGGATTTTAGAAATAATGAGAATAAACCAAGAGCATTTTACTTCATCAAGCAAATCTCACACAATTTATTCTTCCTTGTTATAGAATCCCTATTATCCCAAGTTAACGATAAAAATTTTGTAACTATTCAACATTTTCTCCCAAACAACACCAAAAATATCTCCAACTAAATATTCGATATCTCTATGTGAATTTAACTAATTAGAGACTCATTAAATTCTTCGGATTTTTCTTGAAAATCATAATAGTTGCAGTAAAGCATATTTGCTTTCGCTCAACTAATAGTGTTTAATCCTAGAGTTTTAATCAAATTACCTTTTGGTCTCATCGCAATCCAAAAGATCGAACAATAGTTAACTAGAAAATTGTCAGCATTAAGAATAAGGAATAAACACTCAATCATGAAAATATTGAAAATAAAATAACTTGGAATAGAAAATGTGTGTTTAATGCTAGGCTACATCAAAAATCTAGAAAATAAAATTAGTTCATAATGAAATTAAAAAGAAAAAGAATAAAATTGGAGTTCTTCGTTGGAGTCAGTTGATGAAACATGCGGCTCTCGCCTCTGCTCTTCCAGATCTGCCTCTTTGAAAGAAACTTAAATAATAAACTCTGAACTATCGAAACCTAAACTCAAACTCTCTAAAACTCAAAACTAAAATGAAGATTAAAAATCAAGACTCCCTATTCATCCCACAAGACGGGATTAAATAGATGTCAAAACTCAAATCAGGAAATAAAATAAATGCGGCTACAATCAAGCCTAAAAATTTGAAAAATAGTTTCTAAAGACAGATGTTAACATAAAAGCAAATTATCCCAAGAATATCGAAATTATCTAAAATGGAAGATTCAGTGATATACGGCTTGAATTGTGGAGTTCGAGAGGATTTGGTCGCGAATAGATTGATTGCGAAACTCAGAAGAGTCCTACCGGGTAGATGCTATGCGTACTGAATATAACTGGTGGTCGTGGAGGTCACAATGATCACACAATCCTCTTCTCGCCTACTGAGTGGAAAGACTCCTGACCGGGATGAAAGACTCCTTTCACCTTTTCTAGTTGTTGCCCATGATGTCGTTTAGGTTAGTCTTTTAATTTGGTTGTTTACACTAATCGCCAAATCTTTGCGCTTTCTGGTTGCGCCTTCTGGTCGCCAGTCTCCTCACCCACCGAGCGGTAAGTCTTCCTGCCTTTGGGTGAGAGAAATCTCTTTGCAGCCCACGGGACAAGGCTGTTTGCCCAAATCTCATCGGCTCTCTTCAGATCTCGTTGCCTCTCATCTGTCTGTATTCGTAGTCTCTTCTTTTGTATCAAAATGCTCTCCTTTTGCACTAAATCTTCTCATTCCTTCAAATCTAAGAAAATAAATAAAAATATGTAGAAATAAAATAAAATCAATAGTATTGAAGCGAAAATGGCACTTTTCATAAATAAAAGAGTGATAAAAATCATATAAAAATAACACTTATCAAATACCCTCAAACTTAAGCTTTGCTCGCCCTCGAGCAAAAAAGAAAGAAAGATAATTAAAAGAAGCATTGGTTTGATTCACAAAATTTATTGCCTAAAAGATTGTCTGAAGTCTATAATTATTTAAAGGAATCATTCAAGATCAATTAAGTCCAAAAGTTAATTCAAAAATCAATTTCACCGCATTATCCATCCCCACATTCATGTATACCCATCATTCTCACTTCGTCATTAGTTCCCCGGATAGCTTTATGCAAACAAGTAAATAAATAATTGATCTCTAAACAAACTCCATATGCTTGCTTTTCAAATCACTCTCCACTAATATAGAACAAAAACTATCACTAGGGATCAATAGGTGTTAATTAAGCTTGTAATGTAAGGCTAGGGTGACGCTACAAAGAAAACGTAGGATTCGAGCAAAGTACGAGAACTTATGTTTGAACATCAACAAAGTAAATAGAGCATTCTCACTTCTAACACAAACATCCCTTCTCAATCATTGTAAATACTCAACATACCTCTATTTATTGCACTTTCAAATATCTCTCTCTTTACCCCTCTATTCGGTAGAATTGATTTTTTTTTTTTTAAATATTGCATACCTTTTCGACTACCTTTGTGGATGACTCTCCTCGGCCTTTTCTTGTTGGCCACATAGGAGATGAGTTGAATTTTCACACCCCCAAACTTATGATTTTGATAATATTGCTATAATGACTTTACTTGTACACCTTCTATCTATCTTGCCTTTCATGCTCTGGCGAGTCTGTGATTTTGTATAAACTTAGTTCCTTGGAAAGGTAAGGAAATCAGTGTTTAAGCTCAAATAGGGTAGAGAATATGAGATTTAATAAGAAAGAAAAATATAAGGCCAAGATATATTTCAATAAAGCTCAAAGGGGCGACTAGAGCTAAAGATAATAAACATGTACGCTTGAAAGACTCAATCGGTCCAAAGAATGTCTTAATCATTTCCCCAGTAATATTCTATCTAGGATTTCGCCTCGAGTGTAATCGAATAAGTTTTAGAGTAAGTTGAGACCATACAAATTCACAAAATTCACATAAAATTTCTTTAGGTACTCAAAACAATTAATGATCATAAGAGACATTTATTGAACATAGGAAATATCAAATTAAGTAAGATCAAGTAAAAAATTAATAACTAGACTTAAGCAATGAGAATTTTTTCCAAAATTATAATCAATTTCAATCATATTCTTATCATAAGCTTTTTATTTATCAAACTATACCTTTTTTATCATTATCATTATTATTATTATTATTATTATTATTATTATTATTATTATTATTATTATTATTTGAATAAAATAATATTCTTTCCCCCTGAACTTAAATATCACATTGTCCTCAATGGGAAAAAGGAAGAAAAACTAAAGCAAAGAATTAGAGATGGTAAGAGATACTCCCCTATTTTATTTTATTTTATGGTTTTTCCAATTGAATATTTTCCCTAAAGATGCAGCCGTGTGCCACTTGGAGATCTCCTCAGCCTCTTTGTTCCTTAAATTTGATGGAAGCAGGTTGAGTTCAAGGTTGGGTGGTTCCTTACGTGGTGGATTTGGGAATTCAGCTTCATAAGTCTAGTCGGCAATAACCACGGCTCGATCGCTTATGTGAAAACAAGAATGTCGGAAGGGAGCTTCCAAGATTGCGGACATTTTAGCGGACGTTTTAGCGTCCAAGATTGTGCCTGGTTTTCCAAGTTCCTCAAGCTCTCCCTGAGGTATCGATTCCTTTCAGGCCACCTAAATGTGTTGAAGGTGAGTTCTTTGTGCAATTTACGAAGGAGTAGTTGGATTATTCAACAGTCCCTTTTCGATTCTCTATGGTGTTAAAATTCTTAAGGCAAAGACCATCTTTGGATCTCATCAGAGGGTTTATTCATAGCAGATGGGGACTGTCGAAACAACTAATAGTTTCAGCAATGCGGAAGGCTCGGAATGTTTTTGTGAGATTTTCAGATGAAGATGATTTCTTGAAGTCTTTGTATCGTTTAAGCTGCAATATTGAAGGGGTTGCTTATAGGCCCTTTTACTGAAGATGAGGAACCGGCATTGGTTCCAGTTTGGATCATGTTACCCGGGCTGCCTCCGAATCTTTATCAAGAATCGTTCTTGTGGAATATTGTTGCACCGATTGGAATCTTCTTGAGGAGAGATAATGCGACACGCTGTGTGACTCACACAGATGATGCATGGGTGTGCGTTCTGATGAATATAGATCATGAGCCGATTCACTTCATTTGGATTGGGACGCTGAGGCATCCAACTATTATGTAACATTGCTTGCATTTTGTTCTTTTTGCAAGGTGCAAGGGCACAACTTAAAGACGTGTAAGGCAAACATGAAGGAAGGAAAAGAGAGTAAGAGGTTGAAGGTTATTAAGTCTAGTAGAATCTGGGTGCCAAAGGATAAAGAAGAGGATGCGAAGATTAATAAAGATCAGTTGGGGACATATACAGAGTCCCCTGTTTTGGTATTGGAAGACATGGAGACTGAGAAGCCTGTCTTGGATGGAGGCAAGGATGTAGGGAAGTCGAAGTTGGTGATTGAGAGAGATATTGAAGATATGGAGGCTCCAGTGCAGAGGAAAGATTCGTTGATTTGTGGAGAGGCCAGCGGGACTATACCAGTTGAGGAGTTGGAATCTTTATCAACAACATATCAAGGCCCGTCTACTGAAGTTGCTGTGTAGTTAGAACCCAGAATTGTGGATCTCAGTGGGACTGTACTAGTAGAGGAAGATGCAGTGCAGATAGATCCCAGTATTGTGGATCCCAGTGGGAATACACCAGTAGCGGAAGATGCTGTGTAGATAAAACCCAAAATTGTGGTTCCTAGTGGGACTATACCACTAGCGGAAGGTGCTGTGCAGTTAGACCCACCAGATTTGTAGATGGTGGTGTTCAAACAGGCAACTGTTATGGAGTCCAAATCTGAGGATGAAGGCAACTTTCCTCACCTGGTAAACAAAAAGATGAATTTTTCGGATTCTGATTTAAAGAAGTCACCAAGTAAGCGTAGGTTACGTAGTTCCTATAGGGTTCCTAGCAAGCCCTCTCAGTAGAATAAATGATTAATAAAGTGTTGTTTTGGAATATCCGAGGTCTTGGTACCTCGAGAAAACGATTGAGGGGTCTGGTACGAGAGCAATACCCCATAATTCTAGTTATTGCAGAACCGTTCAGGGATGATACTCATTTGAGTTATTGGAAGACGTTTCTAGAATTTGATGAGTGCCTGTCGAATGCTAGTCACGCAGGAAAGATTTGGTGTTTTTGGAAGTCTGGTTTGAAGGTGGATGTTATGGGTGTTTCGGATCAGCATCTTACTTTGCTTATTAATTCAAGTTTATTGATCTCATCGGTTTATGCAAAGTGTCGGTTTTTAGATTGGAGGTCTTTGTGGGCTGATTTACTTGGTGTTAATAATTCGTAGTTTCCTCGTGTGATTATTGGGGATTTTAATGTCTTACGTATTGATAATGAGAGAAGAGGGGGAAATCCAAGGATGCTTATTGCAATGGAGGATTTTTGTTCCTTTATTGATGATGGCAGATTTGTTTAGTTGCCTTTTTCAGGTAATGGCTTTTCTTGGTGCAATGGACAATTAGGTGTGGCGCGTTCATGGGCTAGACTGGATAGAGATTTATGTAATTCCAAGTTTAAGGATCTTTATCCATCGGGTAGAATTCAATCTCTTCCTAGGAGGACTTCAGATCACTCCCCTATGGTTTTGGGTCTTTCGGTTTCATCTGCTAGGTATGGTCACACTTCATTTAAATTTCAATATATGTGGACAAATCATGAAGATTTTTGGAGATGTGTTTCTAGTTCTTGGTAGGTGGAGGTTAATGGTACGGGTTTGTGGAAGCTTGCCGCAAAATTGAAGAGGTTAAGACTGGTTCTTAAAACTTCGAACAAGGAGGTGTTTGGCTGGACAGGAAAGCATATTAAAGAATTAAAAGCAAAAGAGGAGGAAGGCTTATCTAGGCTACAAGAATGTTACTCAGAGGATGTTGAAGCAGATGTTTTAGCTAACAAGGTTGAGCTTGATGTCTGGTTAAAAAGGGAAGACTCTCGTATTTCTCAACAAGTCAAACAAAAGTGGGTATCGCATGGTGAGGTTTCGACTGCTTTCTTTAAAGCTTTGCAGAATCATAAACATAATATGGTGATGGAAAGGAAACTCTCTAATGGCAGAGTGCTTACCTCGCCTAAAGATATTCATGAGGCTGCGTGTTTTATTTTGAGATTTTCCTCAAAGCTAAGTCAACAAGTTCATTGCCAGATTTGGTTGGGTTAATTTCGGAGTAGAAAAATCAATTTTTTGGTAGTAGTCCGTCAGTTGGGGAAGTAAAAGATGCACTTTTTTCTATTCCTGTGGATAGTAGTCCGAGACCGAATGGATTTGGCTCGGGTTTTTTTCAGCATGGTTGGTCCTTGGTGTACCAAGATTTAATGGAAGCTGTTAGTGATTTTTTGGTGGGGCTGCATTACCAAGGTTTTAATCTGCCTCTTATATTGTCTTAATTCCTACGTCGTTTGGGAATTTAGGCCCAAAAGTCTCTGTTCAGTGGTCAATAAAATTTGCCCTAAAATTTTAGTGAACAGATTTACTTCAGTCTTCAGTAGGATTATTTCCATGGAACAGGGAGCTTTTTTTGCCTAGTAGAAGTATTTTTGAAAATATTAGTCTTACTTAGGAGCTTATTCATGATATTAATAAGACAGTTCGAGGAGGAAATATTATGATGAAAATTGATTTTGCAAAAGCTTATGACACGATTGATTGGTATTTTTTAATTCATATTTTGAAAGCTTTTGGGTTTTCTCTGAAAGTTTGCCATCTGTTAGTTCAATGTGTTACTACGCCTTGGTATTTTGTGGTAATGAATGGCGCTACAAAAGGATTTTTCAAGGGTGGACGTGGTCTTCGTCAAGGGGATCCTCTATCTCCTTATTTGTTCATTTTGGTAGAAGAAGTTCTCTCTCAACTTTTTAAAAAAGAAATTTGAGTTGGGTAGAATTAAATGTTTCTCCCATCCTAGAGATGGTCCTGTTATTTCTCATCTTTTATATGCCGATGACATGATGATTTTCGCAAATGGAGGGAAGTCTTCAGTTTCAAAGATTGTTGATGTTCTTCGCATTTATGCTGAGTGGTCAGGTCAACAGGTTAATAGCACCAAATCATCTATTTTTTTTTCTCTAAAAGAATTAATTCTGTTAGACGTCGACATCTCTTAACGACAACACAGTTCTCGGAAGGGGTGTTCTCGGTCAGGTATTTAGGGGTGCCAGTTGTTTATGACAGATTGAAGTTAATTCATTTCCAGGATGTTATTCAAAAAATTCAGAAGAAGATTGAAGGTTGGAAGTTGAGTTTTCTTTCCACAGGGGTGAGAGTCATCTTATTAAAGCATGTGTTGTCGAGTATGCCGGTTCACTTGCTATCTGTGATGTAGGTTCCGAAATTAGTATTGCTCCAGTTTAATAAGTTATTTAGCACTTTCTTTTGGGGCTCAATTAATGGGAGTCCTAAGAGGAAATGGATTAAATGGGAAAGATTATGTAAACCTGTGGATGAAGGAGGGGTTGGTTTGCGAAGTTTTGTTGATGTACAAAGATTGTTGCATCTTAAATTTGCCTGGAATTTGTTGAGTTCAGATTCTTTATGGAAAGGATTTTTCTGTGCTAAATACATGCATGGACAGCATCCGTTGGAGATTAGTCCATCTAGAGACACCAGGTTTTGGAAAGCAATTGTAAAAGAGATTCTTGTTGTACTTTCACGTTCCAAGTGGAAGATTTCGGAGGGGAACGTGTCGTTCTGGAGAGACAGTTGGCTTAATTCTGGTCCTCTAATGGAGCAGTATCCGATGGTGGGAGATCCAAAATTGAAGGTGAAGAATTGTATGATTAATAACAATTGGGATATGAAGCAACTTGAGCAGCTAGTAGGGCCTGAGAAAATGGAGGAAATAGTCAATGAAATCATTAGTAGGAGGACTGGTAAGGATCAGCTTATTTGGTTAGAAAATTCGGATGGGTCTTTCACGACTAAAACCACCTGGTCTTTTGTTTAGATTAGTAATCCTAAATGTCAATGGTCGGATTGGATTTGGAATTCAGCTTTACCAAAGAAATTTTCTGTGCTTATGTGGAAGGCCTTGAACTCATGCCTTGTTGTGGATGATCGTATAAGGAGACTTGGTGTGCCTCTAGTCTCGAAATGTGAATGTTGTCGGGAAGGTGCCGTTGAGGATATTAATCATGTGTTATATAGTGGGAATATTGCTAAGGCTAAATGGAAGTTTAGTTCAAATACTTTGGGTATCCCGTTTGTCCCATTCCGGTCTTGGAGGGCAACTGTTGAGACTTGGTTTCGAAGAGCATCAAAGTCGTCTCAGTTAGGTACTCTTATTGGAGCTATACCTGTCATCATCATATGGAATTTATGGAAGTGGCGATGTACAACGTGGATGGAAGGTAGGAAAGAGAAGGTTCAGGTTCTATGGAGATCGATAAAGTATTGGATTAATTGGGTGGGTATTAAGATTCATAAGGATTCCTAGCTAGTGGAAAAGGATGTACAAATCTTGAAGTCTTTGAATCTTTCAATTAATTCAAAAAAGAAAGAGGTTTTATTGGCAGTAAAATGGGAGAGGCCGAAGAAAGATTGGTTTAAACTGAATGTGGATGGAAGTAGTATTAATAATCCTGAAATTTTGGGTGTTGGAGGAGTAGTAAGAAATGAGCTTGGGAAGATGGTTTTTGCGTTTGTCAAATCCATTGGCAGTGGTAGCAATTATCTTGCAGAAGTTATAGCCTTGAGAAGAGGGCTTGAGCATTGTAAAAGATTGGGGCTTAATAATATAATTATTGAAATGGACTCACTTTTGGTTGTTAATTGGGTTCAGGACGGAAGATGTAGTCTCTGGTACTTAGAGGATTTTTGGGAAGACTATGAATATGTTGGCAGAGATGAATTTTTCCATTAAGCATATCTATCGGGAAGGGAATAAGGCTGCAGATTTTTTGGCTCGATTGGGAAGTAATGGGGTCTCTCATGAGTGGTTAGGGCAGACGAAAATTTCTCATCTATTAAGAGGTATGCTTAGAACAGATTCATGTGGATTGGCTTATCTCAGGAAGTGTGGATGTCTTTAGTATGGGTAATACTTTTTAGGAAGGACGGCATGCGTGTCAGTGCACTTATTTGCATAAGAATCCTTTAATTTGGTTTTGTTCAGTTGTAAGTTTGGTTATATTATTTGAGTTATTTGTGTTGGTTTCTGGTGCTTGGGGCTTATTGTAAAGCCTAAGTACATTTGATTGTTACCACAGTATTCCTCCGCCACAAGTGATGGCTTATTAATAAACTTGGGTGGGGGTCACTATTGGATATGTGATTACTCACTCTTTATATATATAAAAAAAAAAAGTTCTCGTCACACGGAAGGTAGGCCCAATATCAAAGGGATCTCACCTTCCTCCTCTATATCGAGTACAATGAAGTCGGTCGGGAAGATAAACTTATAAACTTTCACAGGTACGTCCTCCATGAGTCCTCTCGAGTATATAACGGATATGTCCGCCAAATGTAGATAGATGGTGGTCGGCTTTACTTCTCCAAGACCTAGTTCCTTAGGCGGCAGCTTTTTTTGTACAATTGCACTGCTCTCCTCGGTTGTCAAGTGTAGAGAGACACTGGTCGGCTTTGCTTCTCCAAGACCTAGTTCCTTAGGCAGCGGCTTCTTTTATACAATTACATTGCTCTCCTCGGTCGCCAACTGTAGAAAGAACTGATTATCAATCTTATTTTTTCTTAATTTCAGCAGAAAAGGAATTGGTGGGTCATAAATTGGAAGAGAATAAGTTTCAAAAATAAACTCCTTGGATTTCTTGGGTTTTACAGCCCCTTTATTCTCCTTAGTGTTCTTAAGTTGCTAGTCGGTCGCATCCTGATATGCTTCTTTCACCTCGTACTCGGTTTCCTTCTTCTCGGACTCTATATTTGTCCACCCACTTCTCAATGTTATGGCTTTAACATGTTCCTTTGGATTGGTCACAATGTTGCTCTGTAAAGTCCCTATTGTCCTCTCGGTAAGCATGTTTGAGAGCTGACCGATTAGTGCCTAAAGATTTTGGATTGAAGCCGAGTTGTTTTGGATCACCATAACAGCCTTTTGCATTGCCATATTAGTCTTTTGCATGTACTGCATGATCATGTCTTCAAGTGTCAGATTCTTCTCTTGTTGTGGAAACTGTTGAGGTGGTCTTGCCAGCACTTGGTTATTGTTCCATGAAAAATTAGGGTGATTCTCTATCTGGGATTGAACGTGTTTGAATAAGGATTATTTTGACGTTGGAAATTGGATATGTAATGGGCTTGTTTATAACTCGGTTGGGCAAAAGGATTCTCCACTTGGCAATCTACACTTGAATGATTTCCTATGCAATGATTACAAACAACATTAGTTTGAATAACAATATGGTTCATCTTACCTATTTGTTGTGATAGATTTGCCATCTGTGCCACCAATATGGTAATAGCATAATCTCTGAACGCTTTGTACTCCTTGTCGACCATATTAACTTTAGATGCGGCGACTACTTTCTTTTTCTCTTTATTGATTCGACATAAGGTTCTTTCAATCTCGGGATCAAAAAGTGTATGCTCCAATCGGGACATGCACTTCTAATTCCTGACAAGAAAAACGAAACTAAGATCTAATTTAAACCTTTTTTTTAAATAAATAAAATAAAATCCAAAGTAGTAAAAATCTAACTGATATCAATATCAATAACAAATAACAATTTCCCGGCAATAGCGGCAAAAGCTTGTTCATATAAAAATATATTTGCAAGTACACATAATCGTAACAAGTAGTAAAATATTTTAAAGAAAACAATTATCAAACCCACATGGAATAATTATGCTATTGAGTGTAGAAATTGACTAAATTAATTACTATTTGAAAAACTGAAATTTGAAGAATGGTTTATCTAAATTAAATTGGAGAAAAGAACATTAATATTAAGATTTTAAAAATAATGAGAATAGATCTAGAACATTTGACTTTACCTAACAAATCCCACACAATTTATTTTTCCTTGTTATAGAATTCCTATTATCCCAAGTTGATGATAAAAATCCCTTAACTATTCAATATTTTCTCTCAAAAAATACCAAAACTATCTCCAACTAATAACTCCATATCTCTATGTGAATTTAACTAATTAGAGACTCATTAAGTTCTTTGGATTTTTCTTGAAAATCACACTTGAAAATATTGAAAATAAATTAACTTGGAATATAAACTGTGTTCAATGCTAGGCTACATCAAAGCTCTAGAAAATAAAATTAGTTCATAATAAAATTAAAAAGAAAAGAATAAAACTGGTATTTTTCGTTGGAGTCAGTTGTTGAAACATGCAGTTCTTGGCTCTACTCCCCCAGATTTGCCTTATTGAAAGAAGCTAAAATAATAAACTTTGAACTATCGAAACTTAAACTCAGACTTTCTAAACCTCAAAATTAAGGCTAAGATTCAAAAACCAAGACTCCCTATTCATCCCAAAAGACGAGATTAAATAGATGTCAAGACTTAGATTGGGAAACAAAATAAATGCGGCTTCAATCTAGCCTAAAAATCTGAAAAATAGTTTCTAAAGATAGATGTTAATATAGAAGGAAATTATCCCAAGAATATTAGAATTATCTAAAATGGAAGATTCAATGACATGCGGCTTGAATTGCAAAATTCAGGAGGATTTGGTTGCTAATAGATTGATTGCTGAACTCAGAAGGGTCCCACCGGGTACATGCGGCGTGTGCTGAATATAACTAGTGGGTGTGAAGGTCACAAATGAATGAGCGTGGAGGTCACAAAGACCACACGATGCTCTTCTCGCCTATTGAGTGGAAAGATTGCCGACCAAATGGCAGACTCCTCTTGCCTTTTCTAGTTATTGCCCACGATGTTATTTAGGTTGGTCTTTTAAGTTGGTCATTTAGACTAGTCGCCCAATTTAACCGCCTAGAGCCTTGTCGCCAAATCTTCTCGCCTTTTGGTCACGCCTTTTGGTCACGAGTCTCCTCACCTACCGAGAGGTAAGTCCTCTCGCCTTTGGGCGAGAGAAATCTCTTTGCTGCCCACGGGACAAGATTGCTCGCCCAAATCTTATCAACTCTCTTCAGATCTCGCTGCATCTAATCGGTCTGGATCCGTAGTCTCTTCTTTTGTACCAAAATGCTCTCGTTTTGCACAAAATCTTCTCATTCCTTCAAATCCAAGAAAATAAATAAAAATCTGTGGAAATAAAATAAAATCAATAGTATTGAAAGGAAAATGACACTTTACATAAATAAAAGAGTCATAAAAATAAATTAAAATAGCACTTATCAATAGAACAAAAGTTGAACACACTGAGGATGAACATGTATTACGACCCTGATGTGGATGCAATCTTTTACTTATTTTAGGATTCGATCTTAGAGGAAGAAAAGGAAATTCCTCTACCTTCTTTGTCTGAAGACTTGACTGCGGCTAGCGGGCATAATCATGCAAGTGAGTAGCTACATCTTTGGAATTTAATAGTTTCAATACCGATTTCGAGGATGAAACCTTTTCTTAATGTGGAAAGATGTGACAACCTAGACTTAGCCTAGTCCTTGCCTTTTATTTTACTTATTTTGGCCGTAGTCCAATTATAACTTAGCCCAATGGGTTTGGTGAGATGAGAACTTAGGGAGTGACAAGGGCCTTGCCTTTTTGCTAATGATTTAGGCACCCAACCCCACAAGGAGGCCCAAAGGACTAGTGTTACTTGGCACTAGAAGGTTTAGGGGTTTAAAAATTCAAATAGGGTTTTGAATATGGAGGGAAGCGCCATTTGAGAGAAAGTGACCCTTAGGTTCCCTAATCTTCAATCATTTGGAATCTTGGGAAAGGGCATTTCGGTTTGACAAAAAAATTGTCATTTGGCAAGCATGCAAGATAGCTTCGAGAAGAAGAAAAAATGATGGAAGGAAGAAAAGGATTTTGGCTCAATTAGGGCACACGCCCACTCCACCAACCACCATGCCACTTGGCCAACATGCTACCTCACCTCCAAGATTCATTGTATCTAGACTTAAAAATGGAACAAGGGAAGATAGAAGTGAATTTTAGATACCCAAGGGACACACGCCACCCACCCTTTAGCATTCATGCATGGGAATCTCTAGAAGATGCAACAATGAAGGAGTGTAAACAACACATGGGGAACCACGAGATTGGGACACAAGCCTCTAGGAAATCTCTAGAGTTTCAGTTAGGGGAATGAACATGCCACCCACAAGATATTTTCTAGAGGAATCTTGATGAAGGGAGAATGAGAATTTCTGGAATGGCATGCCATTTGGCAACCATGCCTTGCTCAATCCTAGGTTCACTGCATCTGGACGTGAAAGAGATAGGAAGAAGGCTTTAGGGTTTTGGCTTGGGCAAGGAGCTTGCCACTTGTCATCCATGCTAGAGGTGCCCTTTGTCATTTTCAAGAGAAAGCAATGATGAAGAGAAAGAAGGAGGATTTTGGCTAAGAAAGGAAGCAACCCTCCACATGGCGCCCATGCACAAAGCCCCTTTAGTTTTCACAATCAGAAGTAATGATGGGAGAGAGAGTGTGTGGGGAATTGATGAGCTTATTTAAAGAGTGCATTAAAGGGGCCGGCACCCTACACCCCACCAAAGACACCCAAAGGTCATTTGTCCCATTTTTCAGATTTTGCCCCTCCTCTCCTCTCTCTATCTTGCCTACCCTAGGAAGAATAAGCCAAATGCCATTTTTCCTACCTTCCAAATGCCACCTACCCACAAACATGGGAAGAAGATTCGGACATCACATTGGGTGGATTTGCATGGTGAGGAATCCTCATACTTCTACCTCACACACTTCTCTTGAGCACACCTGCACTCTCACAAGGGTTTTTGGGTTAAAGAATGCTTGGCTTGGGTGAGTGATGGATGTACAATCTTGCAACGAGTTTGTGGGGATGACGAAAAAATTTAGTTTAATCATGCTTGATCTTGTATGGTATGAGTGTCCTGGATTTTCTTCTCATGGATCTTGAATCACCAAGAGCAAAAAAGTGGGAATAAAGGAACCTTTGGAGAGTTAGGTGACACTCGGCCACCACTAGGGCTCTAACAAGGGTATTCCTTCTGGATAGAGATCCTTGCACTTTCTGGCATAAGAGTTGATGGACACACAAAGTGTACTCCTTACACGCACCACACACACTAACAACTATTAGGGTTATAAGTACCAAGCCATTGTAGCAACTAGGGTTTTCCCTAAGGCATGAGCCTATAAGGCTCAAGGGAGAGGAAGGGTTAAGAAAATCCATAATTGAATAGCGTTAAACCCTAGAACACAACACACACGTTTGGTTTTGTAGTATTGTTGATTTTGTTAAGTCTAATGATTGAAACATACACTTTCAACTTGCTTGATCATTGGAAAATAATACTTTTAGGCTTTGTAAGTTAGCCATGAGAAAGCCGAGCAATGTTTTTGTCTGATTAATGTCGGAGGAGGATTTCAAGAAGGCTTTTTCTAGGGAAGTTTGCGACAAAGATGGAGTGGCGTATCGATTGTTTCACTAGACCCCTAAATTTTCTAAAGAAGAGGAGCCGTCGGTGATTCTAGTTTGGATTTTCTTACCAGGTTTGGCTCCAAACTTCTATCATCCTTCCATCCTGAAAAGCCTCATTGCGCCTATTAGAAAATATATTCGAAGTGATAACTCTACACAGTGTGCTACTAGAACAGACGGAGCAAGGGTATGTTTAGAACTAGATGTTGCTAAATCTCCTCTATTATCGTTTTGGATTGGTGCTCCATTTTGTCCTACGAGTCGTATGCAGGAGGTGGTGTATGAAACGATGCATGCGTTCTGCACCAAATGTAAAATCCAAAGGCATAATCTGAAAACTTTTTTTATTTCATTTTTTTTATAGAAGAGCTGATAGCCACACACATAGTAGCCCCGTCCCAAATTTATTAAAAAAATCCTCACTTATGGCGGAGGAATACGGTGGTTACAATCAAGGTATCTGGGAGATTATCAAAAAACCTCATAAATACAGCCCAATGAACCTTAAGCAAATAAACAAACTAAACAAGCATAGATTAAGAACAATACTAAACAGTTGAAAGAGAAAGAGAAGCAACCTGCTCGACTTGTGTATAAGGAAGTGCCAAAATAGTTGAAAGTTGCGGATCCATCATGTTCAAAACCTGCGCTAACGGACGTGGCGGATATGGGTACATAAAGCAAAGTTTCGGATGCGTTGGTGCTGGTTAGTGTTGATCAGCATAGAGTTGATAAGGAAGGTGAGGAAGAGACTATGTTACAGTTAGTGGATGTGCATGGCATTGACTCTGGGGATATGGCGAAGGATGGGGTGTTGCACATCCATACAGAAGTGGTATCCTTTGTTCTTAAGGAGATGGTTCCAATGGCTTTTGAGGTGGTGGAAGTGTTGTGCTCTGGTTCTGAGGAAGTGGTTCCAAAAGCAGTGGAGTTTAGGGTGGTTTTTGAAGAGGATCCACTGGTTCTTACAGAGGTGGTACCCTGTATAACGCTTGATGTGGTGGGTTCCTCTATTCTTATGAGGATTAACATACATTGCTTAGAAGAAGTGCTGCTATCGAATCATGTGGAAGTGGATCAGAAGGCTCTTGTCTCCATCGTGGTTAATCATTCAGAAGATGTACAAGGTGGTCTGTGTGTGGGCAGGCCTTTGCGCAAGTGTTGAATGGGGATGGCATTGATATGTCTGAACCATTGGCCAGTTTATCTGATACTGAGATAGTGGAAGGAAAAATGATACAGACTAAGGATGTATTTTCTGAGTCTGAAATGCTTGATCAAGTGTAGAAAAAGGGTGAGGATATAGCCACGAAAGTTCACAGCAGTAAGCGGGTTATTACCCGATCATCTAAATTGAATTTATGATTAGTCCATTTTTGTTTTGGAATGTTAGAGGGGTAAGATCTTCTCGGAGTAGGTTGAAAAAGATTATGCAAGTGTATAAACCGAAAGTTGTTGTAATAGCAAAGCCTTTTTTACGAGATGAGCAATTGGATGAAGTTAAGAAGGTGCTTGGTTTTGATTATGGCTTTTTGAATGGTGCTTGGGACAGTAAATTGTGGGTCTTGTGGATAAAGGATGTTAATGTGGGTATGGTAAGCTGTGGAACTCAACAAATTTTTGTTCTTGTGACTGTTGGTATGATGAATTGTAAAATCTCATTTATCTATGCAAAATGTTCTTATGAGCAAAGGCGTGAGCTGTGGGCAGATCTTGCCAGGGAGAGTAACTCAGCTGATCCATGGTTAGTAACAGGGGAATTTTAACATCATTGCTTCAGATGGGGAGCGACGTGGTGGTCGGCCACGACCTGTGGTGGCTATGGAGGAGTTTAATTCTTGGATCCACTCTTGCGGATTATTGGAATTAAATTTCTTAGAGCTTCTCATGGTGCAATGGGCATGCCGGTCGTTCTCATAGTTGGGCTCAATTGGATCGTTCTTTGGTAAATCAGCATTTTTTTTTATGTATTTCCGGATTCAGTTATGAGATATTTGCCTCATACCTCATCGGATCATGCTCCTACGGTCATTTCTCTGGTGAAAAATGTTGAGGTGTATGGGCCATCACCATTCCATTTTCAGCTAATGTGGGTGGGTCATGTAATTTTACTAGATGCATACGAGAGGCTTGGGAACAATCTGATGTCGGCAGCGGACTCATGAATCTTGTGGCAAAATTAAAAAGGGTGAAAGTAGCTCTCAAAGGATGGAATAAGTTAGTGTTTGGATGGACGAATGGGCACATTCAGGAGTTGGAGAATCGTATTGAGTGGCTGGAAGATCAGTTGCAGATCCGGTATGATGAAGAGGTGGAGCTCAACCTGTTTGCTTCAAAAATGGAGTTGGACACTTGGCTTCATCGTGAAGAAGTTTGGCTAGTTTAGTGTGCTAAAGTTATATGGTGGAATCATGGGGATAAAAATTCCATTATTTTCATGGCATTCTTAATAAAAGGAAGCAAGCAAGGATCATGGAGATGAGCCTTCCGAATGGGTCCACATTAAAGTCACCGCAAGAAACTCATGATGGCGACGTGCAATATTTCATGGAATTTTTGGGGCAGTCTACACGTGTAGTGTTGCCGGATTTGGGAGATTTAGTGGCTAATGTGATTTCTAATGAAGAAAATTTGAGACTCTGTTCATTGCCTACAAAAGAAGAGGTGAAACAAGCAGTCTTCAGTATTCGCATAGAGAGTAGTCTGGGGCCTGATGGTTTCGGGTCAAGATTCTATCGTGCATCTGGAATATTGTACTTTTGGAGGTGGTGGAGGCGGTTTGGGAATTTTTTTTGGGGGTTGCTTTTCCCAAATTCTATACGGCTTCTTTTGTAGTGCTTATTCCGAAAATGGCTCAGTCGACGGGATGTGATAAGTTTCGGCTTATCAGTTTATGTTCTGTGTTCTACAAAATCTGCACTAAGGTATTGGTGGCGAGGCTTGCGCCTCTTTTGTCCTCTTTGATCTCCTCCGAGCAGTATTCAAGGTAGGAGTATTTTCAATAATATTAGCCTTACGCAAGAAATGGTGCATTCTCTTGATAAGAAGGCTATGGGTGGTTATGTTATTTTGAAACTTGATATTGCAAAGGCATATGATAGGATGGAGTGGGAGTTTCTTTCGCATGTGTTGGCAGCTTTTGGTTTCTCTCCTTCTGTTAGTGCATTGATAAGAAATTCTATTGCTTCAACTTGGTATTCGGTCATGATGAAAGGCACGTCTCGAGACTTTTTTCAAGGAGGTCGGGGATTGCGTCAGGGTGACCCGTTATCGCCGTATCTTTTTATCATTATGGAAGAAGTGTTTTCTCGATTACTAAAGAAGAATTTTTTGTGTGCCAATATTAAAAATTTCTCTCACCCAAGAGGTGCACCTCTTGTTTCTCATATTCTTTATGTAGATGATGTAGTTATTTTTTCTAATGGAGGGAAGAATTCGATGCGAGAATTGATGAAGGTTATTGAGACTTATGAGTCTTGGTTTGGGCAGCGAGTGAGCATGGAGAAAACGACCATGTATTTTGCTAAGCAATTTTCAATAGGGAGGAAGCGGGAGCTAATCAATATCACTGATTTTATAGAAGGTACTTTTCCTTTTACTTATCTTGGTGCACCTATTGTCAATGGGAGGCTTACCAATTTACATTTGAATCCTATTTTCAATTGAGTGAGGAATAAACTTGGGGGGTGGAAATTAAAATGTCTCTCGGTTGGTGGCAAGTTGATTTTGTTGAAGCATGTGCTAGCTAGTATGCCTATTCATATTATGTCTATCCTTCAATTGCCAAAAGGGATTTTGAAAAATCTAAATAGGCTTCTTAGCTCATTTTTTTGGGGTGGAAAAGATGGAAAGGAAGAAAAATAAATGGGTTGCATGGAAGTCGATGTGCAAGCCAACTGATGAGGGGGGAATTGGCCTTTGTGATTTTGATGAGATTTAGACTTCTCTTCATATGAAATTTGCATGGAAGGTTATGACTGGGAATGATCTTTGGTCACAGTCTTTTCGTGCTAAATATATTGAAGATAAACATGTTTCTTTATTAGATCCCAAAAAGGGCTCGCGGTTTTGGAAGATGGTGGTGAAGTGCATTCCGGTGGTGCTAGAAAATTCAAAATGAGTCTGGGATGAGAATATTTTATTTTGGTGGGATCATTGGTTGAATGAAAGACCTCTTGCTAATTCTTATCTTGTGGTGGATGTACCAAATCTGATGTTAGCTGATTTAAAAATTGAAAATGGTTGGGACATTGAAGTCTTAGAGAGGCTCGTTGGAACACAAAAAACGAAGGAGATTTGTAGTTTCTTGGGTGCTCATAAAGCTGGAGACAATTTATATGTTTGGCTTCATAATAAAGATGGCGGCTTCTCCACCAAAAGTGCATGGCAATGTATTCGGGTTTCGGCGCCAGCTGTGCCTTGGGCTAAGTGGGTGTGGCATGAAGCTTTACCAAAAAAAATTCCATTTTAATGTGGAAGGCTTTTCATAACAGTATAAGTGTTGATGACAGGTTGCGGAGAGTTGATATTCCTATTACGTCCAAGTGTAATTGTTGTGACCAAGGGAGATATGAGGATTTAAATCATGTTCCTGCTACAGGTGATTTGGCTTCCGGAATTTGGAAGAGGTTCTCTGTTATCTTTGGCATTCCTTATGACCCAACTAAATGCTGGTTTGAGTGGGCTTTACTTTGGTTTAGCCGTGCGTCTACCAAGTCCCAGGTGGGTTGTATTAAGGCAAGGATGGAAGGTAAATGCATCTTGACGGAAGAGCTTTGGAGGTCTATTTGTGTGTGGCTAAGGAAAGTGCAAAGTAACTTGCCTAAATTAACAAAGATTGCCTTTGCCGATGAGGAGAGGTTGAGAGATTTGAACATTTAAATTATTCGGATTAGATCTATGCAAGTTAAATTGGTTAGTTGGGTGAGGCCTAGGAATGGAAGATTTAAATTAAATGTTGGTGGGTGTAGCCTCGACAATCCGAGGAGTTAGGTGCAGAGGGAATTATTTGGGATTTGCGTGGTGATATGATGCTTTCTTTTTCGCGCTATCATGGGGAGGGTTCTAATAATCTTGCTGAGTTGAAGGCCTTGTTAATAGGGTTGAAATTTTGTCGTGCTTTGGGACTGCATCAGGTGGACATTGAGTCTAATTTTGTGGTTTGTGTATCTTGGATCAGAAGAAGTATTGTGGAGTGTGGTACTTAGAAGATTTTTGGGAGCAGGCGATGAGATTGTACGAAGGTGGGGATTTTTTTATTAATCATATTTATCGAGAAGGAAATGCGCCGGCTAATTATTTAGCAAAAATGGGTGATTATGGACCTTTGTTTAGAGATCTCTTTTGCATGTTCCAAAGTACCTTAAAGGATTGATTCGAATGGATAAATTGTCGTTGCCTTAGTTGAGAGGTCATTGAGTAGTTGTTTTCTCTTGGTGTCCCCTTTTTTGGTTTTTGTTTTGGTGAGGTTGTTATTTTTCGGCATGTGGCATTTTGTTTAATCTTTTATGCTTGTGATGTAATTATAGTATTCCCCCACCATAAGTGAGTGTCTTTCTTAATAAATATAGGAAGGGGTCACTCTTGGACATGTGGCCCTAACTCTCTCTCTCTCTTTTTTTTTTTTTTAATATATTTGTAAAAGGTGTTGTAAGTTAGCCTCTATCTTACGCTGTATAAACTTTGCATATTCTCAATCAAATTGGATTATGAAATTGTTCCTTGTCACATGTTGTGGTTTTGACTTTATACATACTTTCTATGTTCAAATGTTGATTATTGATTTAAATGACATGTTTTTACTTCTTGGTTGAGCATCCACATGTTGATTTATAGTACAATTCTCTGCATGTTCTAATTCTTTCAAGTTGTAAACGTGATGCACTCTTGATATATAGTATAAGAACATAATGTTGTTGCATAAATTCACATGGTCACATGTTACATGTTTTCGGGTTATGCATCAAAGTTTTTGTCACAAGTACATGTCACATGTATTACGGGTTGTGCATTAAAAGTAAAGAAAGAATAATGATTTTTTTCGCGACCCCCAATGCTAGGATGGGGGATTATTCTAGTGGAATTCCTCTGTCCACTTTAGAGTGCTTAAATTGGAGTGATAATCCGTTTTATTCAAGGCTTTAAGCTAAGCTCTTAATCGAATACAGCGTAGATCGACTGCAAATATAGCTTGAGTTAGATTATTGGACATTTATTGTTATGATGATAAGGAAAAAAAAACTGTGAAAAAATTTGAAATGTTTATTGGTTGTTTTAATTGAATTATTTTCATTAAAAACTAAATTATTCCTTGCAGAATTCTTATATATATATATATATATATATTTTTTTTTTTTAGAACAAAACTGTTGATGTTGTGTTTTACTGGCTTGGGCAACACCATGCTTACAACGTTTGAACTATCACCTGTACAGTGGAAAGGGGGTCCTCAGGGTCCATTGTACCTCCGATGCTAAGTTAGTTTTGATGTAGGAAATGAAGAGAAAATAATATAAGGAGGAGTGTAGAAGTTAACCTTCTTGCCAGTTGCAGAAAGCATTTATTTATACCTGTCGAACTAGTCTCCATGGTAGTGAAGTGACGCTCTATAGGAGATTAGGTGTTCATGTTGCCTATTTGCCGAGCTATAATGTATTGAGGCTTGATGTGAGTGTTCCGAACTCGTGCTGCTTGCAGCACACTTTTATCTTCTGAATTTCCCCCATATTATCAATGCACTGTGCCTCCCTCCATAAGCTTCCTTTCCTTGCATTGAATGCGGTGAGCCTTCTTCCTTAAGTGTCTTCGCTTCCATTAATGTGTAGTGTGAATTGTCTCGTATTGTCTTGGATATTCCTGGGTTGCATTGAATGCGGCATCCCTTCTTCCTTAAGTCTTTCTCTTGTCTTCTAGCTGGACTTCTGATGTGTGCATGGGCCGGCCTGGGCTCCAAGCCTCGAATCTGACCCAATCCTTCCTAACCCATTCGGCCTTACCCAGGCCTCCCATTTGGGTTTTGACTTGGGCCTTTCCCTTGGTCTGGCCCCAAAAAGAATTTATCCTTTCACAATACCTAGCGAATTTTCAGCACATTCATGGGCTGGAAATTATGAAAAGTTTTTTTTGCTTGTGTTGGAATGTTGGAGGACAAAAGTTTTATCCTTAAGGGAAATTCTCACCCTGTGTTGGAATGTTGGAGGACAAGGGTTTTTTGCTTGTGTACATTTTCCCATCCACATTCTCTAGGTTATAGGGATGCGAACCAATCCCTAGGCGTGTTTTCCCTACTAGGAATAAAGCTAATGATTTCTCTCTGACCTCATTAACTGAAGTTGTCTCCTCGGTCTGACTCTCATTCCTGGACGATCAAACATTTTTGAAAAAAGGAAGGCGATGGTAATATCACCTGCTCCCTAGCAAAACCTAAAAAAGAAAAAATTATTATGTTTTGACTTACCGAGCACAACAACAAGAAAAAGGGTTGTAAATTACCAAGTCTCAAAAATATTACCTATCGATGGGTTTTTAGTTGGATGAGAAGAAAAGGAACTGGTTGATGGAGTGGCTCGGTGGAACCTATTCTCCCCAGCTCAGTGGGAACTATTTTTCCCAGCTCGCCGATAACCACTCTCCTCGACTCGTTGGGAATTGCTCTTCCTCCTACGAGGGACACCCGATGGAGATGGACATAATGGACTCACAGAAACCCTATGAGCAGGAATCTTAAAACCCAGATGGGAATCCCCAAGGTCCCTGTGGCCTTGTGCCTGGGATGCCGAGCGAGGAACACCATACTCACTGAAGGGAGACCTCGGCAGTGGAAAGAACGAAGAACCAGGAGATTGGCTACGACCATGGGCAGATGGGGTAGTTTGGGATGGCTTGGATGGACGAGAAGGAAGACCCCAACCCCAGAACGAGCAGACCCAAAATTACTTTCATCTATTTCTGACCGCTTCCCACGACCACCATCAGGTGGAGAGGTGGCTCGACGTTTTTGTCTGGGAGGGGATGGGGGAACCATCAAGAACTCTAGCCGAAGCACATGTGAACGGTGGGGATGCATTATGTAATGCTGAATGTTCACATCAGTCAACAACATATCAGACTCAGAAAGGGTAGGGTGAGCCGTTTCCCATGACATTACGGTGACAACCCTAAGTTCTCTCTTTGACAGCTTGATAGAAAGAGATTTGGAATTTGGTACCTTACCCCAAACTGCTCAGATAGGAAACTCCTTACTTTCCAGTTCCTTTTCTGGGAATTCCCAACTCGAACCTGAGACGAAAAAGAAGCGCCGGTGCCACTCTTTTATTGAAGAGTAACGTTTCTCCATGTAAACAAAATGTTTCTCTGAAGATTGCAACTGAAAGCTACAGATATTTCCAATAAGCTGGTTGATGCGATACACTGAAAGCAATTCCTGAGCAGTCAAGTCGGGATAATCCTATGAGGAGTCACTGAGAGCTATCCGGAAGGCAATGCAACTAGCCATTATGAAATGCCAAGCATTAGGATTAAGTTGTGCCGGGGCAAATCCAAGGAAATCCAAAATGTCTCTCATAGGGCAACAAAACGACAACCGTAGTCCATTAGAGAACATGTGGGGGTAAAGAGCAACTCTTGTAGCTAGTCCATTAGCATCTACCACCGGGGCGAGGGACCAGGAACATCCAGAATTGTATTAGGAGGTATATGGCATAAGCTACGGAGTGAACGAAGGAGATTGATGAGAAGGACAGGGAGATCAGGGCAAGGGACGTTAGATTCAAATGAAGGCCTTGGAGATCGAGCTCAAAGATAAAGAGATTTGGTCGAGAGACTTGGAGATCGAGGAGAAGAATATGGAGATAGCGTCAAAGGTCCAAGAGTTGGAATCCGCCAAGAAGGAGATTAAAGATCTTCATGTCCACTCCGAACTTCTCTTTACTGAAAGGGAAAATTCCCAGGTAGAAGTTCAGAGGCTAGAGTGTGAGTTGGAGCTCATCTAGGAAGAGCTAAAATAGTGCAAAAAGACCATCGAGAGGTTGGCAAAGGAGAAGAGGCGTGCCACCAAGGTCGCTTGCCGAATGTTTCATAAATACATCGGGAATGCCATATCTGGAGATAAATTAAGGGCTTTAGCTTAGCGGCTTCAACTCGAGGTTTCCCGTTTGGAGTCTTCTTTGGATATTGCTTGGCATCGGGCAGATCTCATCGAGTCCCAACTCATATTGGCTCCTGCCCTGCTTAATGATGTTTGGATTTATGGGTACCGGGACGGTCTTGAGCGTATGCGAGATCAACTGATGGAGAACCCTTAGACCTACCTTTGCACCCTCAATCTTCGAAACCACCCTTTGAATAACTCAGCTTATCATGAAATGCTGACCATGGGCGTAGAGGATATGCCTCTAGCCTTTTGTGATGCTCCTCCTTAATTTTAGCTCCTATGTATATTATTTTTCGTGTTTCCTGACTTGCATGGATTTTTTTATGTAATTTGACAAACTTGTATGTGAATGTACCTTTAGTTTGGTTAGAGCTTGGTTGAGTATTGCTTCTTGTTTAATCTCTCTTTCTTGCTTTTTGTATTTGTTTTTTCTTTCCTCTTTTTTTTTCTTGCTTATTTTTGCTTTAGTTCTTTTTTTTTCCCGGACTTGCGTCGTGCCATAGTTAGAAACCGAGTAGCACATGCTGTATTGTCAGAAATGAGACCGAGTAGGGTTCCCTTAGTTTTGTTTGATGACATATTGTTGTGTTGATGAATCCATAATTATTCTGCTCAGCCCTTTTCCTAGTAGGGCACCTTCCTTTTAATGGGAACCGAGCAAGGTATCTTCCAATTGATGGAGAACAGAGCAGGGCACCTTCCTTTTGATGGGAACCGAGCAGGGTATCTTCCAATTGATGGAGAACCGAGCAAGGCACCTTCCTTTTGATGGGAATCGAGTAGAGTATCTTCCCGTTGATGGATAACCGAGCAAGGCACCTTCCTTTTGATGGGAACCGAGCAGGGTGTCTTCCAATTGATGGATAATTGAGCAGGGCACCTTCCTTTTGATGGGAGGCAAGCAGGGTATCTTCCAGTTGATGGATAACCGAGCAGGGCCTCTTCTACTATTTACCCTATCAAGTTTCATATTCTTCTGCCCTTATGCTAAGCATCCGCTTGTATTTTGGCTTAGTGTCTGTTTATGCTTTTGCATTGAATGGCACCTCTTCGATTCCTGCACTATGACTGGATTTACTATTGGTTTTTTGCTGGCTTCGAGGTCACTTTGAATGACATCTTTTTGGACTCCATGTTTTTGAATGCTATTAACTCGACGGTTGTGCATTAATTCCGTATTTAACTCTGCATTAACTTCCCCATTAATTCAGTGTTGTGTATTGGTCACAACTTTTGTTTTTCCCGGGTTACCCGAACTACTACCATCTGTGTTCAGTTTAACCCAACCCACCGAAGTCCATTGCCAAGTAATAGCTTTGCAACGCCGAACAGGAGGGAAACAAGGCTGCACATGCAAGCTCTCAAGTACCTGCAAATCAAAGCTAGAAATGTGAGAACCAGCATGCATATCATGGCAAATAAGATTAATCCATCGACTAACAGAGTGAATGATATCAGAGGCAGTTTCAAAGCGTCCCTCCATACGTGCCAAACACTGCCTCCACCAGAGTCTCCAAGTAATAACCACTGGAAGAAAATCCACAATAATGCCAATTTGAGATGATAATTTCGCACGGCGAAACTAAGTCCGCACCGTGTCTTTCTAGTTGTCGCCATTTAGAATACTAAGACAAGCCCCAAAATGACACCAAACAATGCTAGCAATTTCACCTGCAAACAAAACATGATTATGGTCTTCATAGTGACCGTTAGCACAACAATCACAACGAGAAGTAATAGGAATGCCAATACGGCGAAGATGATGATCCACGCTCAGGGCCATATACCAAGCTTTCCACATATTGATAGACATCTTAAGAGGAAGACTTTTATGCTACAGTCAAGAATGCCCGTCAAGAGTGCCACCCCTAATACGAACACAATCCCAAGCCGACTTGGTAGAGAACATGTCGTTATCATTATTAGTCCATATCAACATGTCCAAACCTGGTTTATACTTACAAATATCCTCTAAAATACCATCCAGATTATCCGGGCCCACAAACTGGAGAATAAAATCCACGTCCCAACAATTAGATAATTTGCAATCCTTAACTTTATGGAGAGGATTACCCACAATATGCATATCATTAGCTAAAGGACTTTTGTCTCGCCATTTATCAAACCAAAAGAAAACATTTACTTCTTTTAGGCACCACTTAGCGTTGTCCAAAACCAAAGGAATAGTTTTAGCAATCATTTTCCAAAACCTAGTACCCTTAGTTGGATCTACCAGGATCCAAGGCTTAGAAGCCACATACTGACCCTTAAAAAAATTGGCCCATAAAGAGTTACCTTGAATAAGATTCCAAGCAAAACAAGTGTGAAGGACTTGTTCCATATCATCAAGATTCCTTGGAGCTAAGCCACCTTCCTCCATGGGGAGGCAAATAGAATCCCAGGCTGCCCATTTTTTCTTACCCTTACCATTTATCTCCCCCCAGAAAAAGTGCTCATCATACGATGGAGGGTATTGATAGTGGATTGCGGGACCTGTAGAACTGCAAAGAGATGAAGGGCCATACTAGAAAGAACATGCCGCAATAAAATAAGTTTGCCACCTGCAAAAAGAATTTTCATTTTCCAGCCCGATATTTTCTTTTGAAATTTAGACACCATATCTTCCAAATGCACCTGTTTGAGTCGACCCAAAACAATAGGCACGCCAAGATATTTGAAGGGGAATGATCCTTCTGAAAATCCAGTCTTTCTTAATAATAAACTCTTACGAGTTGAGGAGATTCTTTCAAAGCAGTAAATGGCAGATTTAGGATGATTAATGCATTGTCCCGAACAATTTTCATATTTATGAAGCATAGCTAAAATCTCCCTGATGGCTTTAGAGCTACCATTAGAAAAAAGCACCACATCATCAACATACATAAGATGAGAAATTATAGGCATACCTCAGGCCTACGAGAATTGACCAAATTTCCGAGCCTCCACACTTTGCTTGACGAGTCGAGAGAGGACTTCTTGTAGAATAATAAATAGATAGGGGGGAGGGGGTTACCTTGACGCAAGCCACGACCCCTTGACAAAAGCCTTTTATAATGCCATTCATCATAATAGAATACCAAGGAGTCGAGATGTAGACTTTGATAAGATCACAAAAATTAGGAGAGAAGCCAAAAAAAATGAAGAACCTCCAGAAGAAAAGACCGGTCCACTCGATCATAAGCCTTAGCCATATCCAGCTTAATCATGATATTACCACCATGGGCCTTCTTATTAATGGAATGGACCATTTCCTGCGTGATGCTAATATTCTCAAAGATACTTATTCTCGGGATGAAAGCACTTTGTTCCCATGATATCATTCACGGGAGGAGACCTGTGAAGTGATTAACAATGATCTTGGAGCAGATTTTATAAATAACCGAGCAAAGACTGATAGGCCTGAGCTTATCAAATCCAGAAGATATATCAACCTTTGGGATTAAGACAAGAAAAGAAGCTGTAAAAAATCTTGGAAGCTATTTAGAAACAAAAAAGTCAGATATGGCTTCCAAGACATCCTCTTTCACCACCTTCCAACAACTTTTGAAAAAACCCGCACCAAACCCATCAGGTCCCGGAGCACTATTAGACGGGATAGAAGAAAGAGCTAAGAAAACTTCATTCACAGTAGGAACTGAGCATAAAATAGAACTATCAGAGTCTGAAATAATAGGTGAAATAAGAGTTGACAAGTCAGGTAGCGATCTAGTTGGCATGCCTTGTAGAAAATTAGACAAGAAATCCATAGCCCCTTGATGAAGGCTCTATGGCGAATTGAAAACCACCCCATTCGAACACCTCATTTCCACCACTCTTTTACGCCGTTTATTGGCAAGGCAAGCATGGAAAAAATTAGTGTTCTGATCACCGTCCATATGCCTTTTTAACTTATACATTTGAGCCAATCTTGTATCTTCATGGCAAAGCCAAATATCTAGTTCTGAAGATAAAACAAGAAGGTCCCACTCTGTTGCTTCTTCCCAGCTTTGATGTAGCTTATTTTCAAGCTCTTCAATGTGACTCTCAAGAGATTTAATATGCATAGTGGTACGGCCGAAACTATGTTTATTCCATTCCCGTAAAGCAACCTTAGTATTCTTCAACTTGGCTGCCAATTTAGTAAGTCCATGACCAACAATAGATGCAGACCACGCCTGGCGAACACACACAAAAAACTACGGATGGTCCACCCACATTTGTTGAAAACGAAAAGGCGAGGGGCCATAAGAGAAAGGATCCATCTTAAGCTCAATAACCATAGGAGAGTGGTCGGACGTAGTGCGCGGAAGATAGGAACAAATTGCATTCGGAAAAGAAGAGAGCAAAGAAACATCCATGAATACCCGATTTAACTTCGCCCAAGACCGAGCAAGACCCGACTACCCATTGCACCATGAGTATGTTCTACCCTTCGATTTCATTTCGACCAAACCACCCTGGTGGACCCAGGCATTGAAATCCTCCATTGTGGCATTGGTTCGTGGACAACCACCCCCTCTCTCTGAATTATTACAAATAATATTAAAGTCTCCAGTAAAGAGGCAAGGTTCCAAACCCATAGACTGAGAACTGAGCTCCTCCCACAAGCTTTTCCTCTCATACATGCTGCACTTAGCATAGATAAAGTTACACAAAAATTGATAAGACCCTGTGTTCACACTAAGAGAAATAAACTGCAAGCTTGTCCGCACCACTTGTACATCAAGAACATTGTCCCAAAAAATCTAGATCATTCCCAACAATGATGGAGTCACTCATAAGGCCAAGGTAGAGGAACGGATACGGACTCGAAGAGAACTTCTCACTTTCTCAAACTTTTTCTTCTGATATTTTTTCTGGGTGTTTTTGCCTTCAGAGTCTGACTAATAGTCCTTATCCTGAGGGAGAACTTCTGGAGGAATATCAGGATCGGGCTCTGAAACTGTATCATCTAGCAGAGGTTCCAAGTTCTCATTTAGATTTACATCTTCCAAACAGGGTTCGGGTTCCAGATCAATGTTAAGTGATTCCTTCTAAATCAGAGGGTTTGGTTCTACAAAACTGAAAGAAAAAATTGGTTTGGGGTTCAAAAGGTTACCTGCATCCTCACTGGGCGCAAGCACCCCCCCGTCCGTAATATCACTGGGTGCAAGTACCCCACTTGTATTCTCATATGTTACTGCTACTTCTGTAATATTAATCTCCTAAGCAGAGGAAGTTGACGTCTTGGTAGTAGGTTGTTCAGTAGAAACACCATTCGGTTTAGCAGCCTCGTTCTCAGGGGCTACAGGTTGTGAAGTCTCACCACCCTGTATGTTGCCAGTATTGGTTCCACAAGAATCTGATTCACCTTTCTTGCAGTCATGATTTTTCTCACCATGCATGAGTTTCCCCGTGCGATAGGTTTCTGTATTGTGCCCCTGTGCTCTACACTTTCCACATACGCAAGCAAAGTCTCATAGAGAATTACCTGCTTCCAACTAGTTGGCAATCCAGGAGTGCCTATCTAGAAGTAAGGAATAGGTTCTTTGGTAGCATCCATCTCCAAACATATTTGAGCTCCATTCGACTGAGTCGCACAACGAGTGGGAATGTCCCTACCTATAAACCGACCAATAGGTGCCGTGAAAATTCGTAGGAAGGATTCTTGGTAGAAGTTAGGTGGTAATCGAGGAAGCAATATCCACACGGGGACGTTAGATGGTTCTTACTCTTCATTGAAGTCTGGAGACCAGTGAAACGCACAATAAGCCACTCCATTCACTTCGCATGACTCACGGGACAGAGCTTTCACAAAGTCAGCCTTATGAACATGTTGCAGGGGAGTTTCAAGGAAGAAACCATCGGGGTAGAGGACAGACCTAGCGGCTATGAATAAAGCCACGCATAGCATCTAGGGGGTCTCCTCCGAAGGAACTTGAGCACAATGGAGAAACGGAATGGCTCAGCTGAACGACTGATTTCTTCTTTCAAAAACTAGAAAAAAAATTTCTCCGTCCATGAATTTAAGCGCACGAGGGGTGACGGTGATGTCAGGCAAGGGTTGTGGAATCGTAACAACCAGATCGGCAAAGGACTGACGGATAGTAGCGTGGCCATCAGCAGCTGCCATGCAGCCTCACCGAAGTTGCAACGTCCAAACAAAACCCTGCGATCACAAGGAACCCTAGCAGAGCAGATTTTTAGAAACAAGGGCAAAAGCGTGCTTCTTGTGGTGTAAATACAAATTTCCGCTATACGTTATAACTTGCATAATAGTTAATATTTAGTAGCTATTTTATAATATGTATAATAGTTAATACTTAGGATTTATTAGTTTCATAAACTACGAACCATATAAGAAATATATTCATAAATTTTTGGAAATCTTATAATTCAGTATAGGGTGTACATATATATATAACTATATATATATATATTAGTTGTAGAAATTCAGTAAACTCAATTTTCTTTTATAATTTTGAACTTAATTATTCAATTCATTCAAAATAAGTAAAAATTATTTAAAAGAATAGGAGCAAAACTCGAGTAATAGCTCAGCATGGGCTCGTTAAAGAGCACGAGCAAACATCAATAAATAACTTGTCTCGGTTCAAGCTATTGCTTGATTAGCTCAAACTCAGTTCGGCAAGCTCTCCAGCTCGAGCACAAGTTATTTGATTCAACCTCAACTCAATAACTCAAAAAATTGACTCGGCTAAATTGATTACACTCCTGTTAGCATCCAAAGATTGTACCATTTGCGATGGAAGCCTAATACCGTAAATGCGATTCACTGTTTTTGATGATCTAATTTCGTCAAATATTAAGCCCTGCATAAGAAAAGGCTTTCCCTCTTCTTCAGGAACATAATCGCGCTGCAGCTCATGAGCTTCAAAGTTCAATATCGATCTCAATCTATATTGTACGTACTCTTCTTTTTTGTCATCTCTTTCATTGAAGCTTAAAATGAAATCTTTGGTATCAAAGGCTTAGGAATCGAAGCTATGGAAGGGGACCCTCGGCCGTGGATATACATAAGAGTAGTCTCCTTCAAAGCTGACACATGACATTTTCAAAGACTTTTAGCCATTCTAGATACATGGGTATATTTTGCATAATCCATTCGGAGTATTTGAGCGCATAAAATGGCATAACCAAGCCATCAGAACTAGCTAAATCATAACAGTATGTCAAATTAGCCCTTCTATAGTTTATAATGAAAAGCACAATGAGAGCTTGGTCTTAAAATGCGAAAAAAGAAATTACAATAAATGAGCATTCCCTAAATTCAACATGCATTCCTTTCTTTCATTCCATTTTGTTTTTGTTTTTATCTAGTCTTTTGTAATGCAACATTACTCGTTATTAGAGCTGAATAATGATAGATACAATCTTAAGGTATGCAAGTCTCATACACTATTGTTGAAAAAAAAAAAGTAGGGTCCACCATTAAAAAAATAACTTTTTCACAAAGGTTCCATATTTATCCATTTTTTCAAAGAAAGTTCTCAAAATTTGCAAATCCAAAAGCTGCAAATATAATTTCTTATACTATAAACTTGACATGAGAATCAATCATATACAATAACGGGTTGATTGGATACAAGAAGTCTCTCAACTTATTTCATATAATTATTACAATTTTTTCAAACCCAAGGCAGAATACAATAAACAATTCAATTTTTTCAAATTTCAAAACAAAAGTAATATTAAAAATAATATTCTAATAGTATTTTATTCAACTTTCAACTTTCATCTCATCCTAATTCACAATCCCAACATCCCTACTAGGGTCAGTACAAAGCCAACCAGAATAAAACCACAAAATAAACAAAATTGCAACACCCTTGCATCAAATGTCTCCATGGCCAGAGAGTATCCTTCTAATTTGGATACAATATTTGTTTTATCTATCATTATAATTTTTTAAAATTTTCCACACAAAATATACTAAACAATTTAATTTTTTCAAATTACAAAACACAAGCAATATTAAAAATAATATTCTCATAACATTTTATTCAACTTTCAACGTTTATCTCAACAAATAATATCTTAACTCACTATCTAAACCACACCTTAGATATTGTAGCACATCAAGAAGTCAATTGACAATTTTTTTACAAATCAATCTCGATCGAGCACGGTCTTCCAAAGGCCAAGTTCATGCAGATCCAGCGCCTATTCATAATCCTAACTGATGTTGCATTTCTAAATTAATAGTAATGAGATTTGTGAGTTAGGATGATTTGTGAATAGCAATAAGATTTATGAGTAGAAATTTGTAAATAATAACGAATAGTAGTGAGATAGTTGATCTAAACCCATCTCCCAATCCAAACCAACCCTAAATTTTCAAACCATCATTTCTTAACTCGTTTTCTATCGCTAATCTTGCAGCTAAATTCAAGGCCGTCTGGGAAAGGGATGCAATAATTCCTCAATTGTCTAATCATATGATCAACCACAACAAAAAAGTTAAAAAGCTCTAAACCTCATTATTCATACAAGTAAGCATTTAGGTTAGGTTAATTTTGGACTGAGAGGCACTCTCAATCCATCTTATTTCATTATTATAACTTTTACAAATTTCATATAAAATATAATAAGCAATTCAACTTTTTCAAATTTTAAAAAAATAATAATATTAAAAAATAATATTCCAATAATATTTTATTTAACTTTTAACTTTTAACTTTCATCTCAACTCATCTCATTTTAACTCACTATCCAAACCTAAATTAGTGTTAAAAAGCTATTATTTAAAAATCATTACCTTTCTGGAAACTTCACCCCAATTACTTTCAAATAAGAGCCCAAGTCCCCCAAGAAATCAGGAAATCCGAAAGCGACTGCAAAAATTTCAAATTTAAGCTGTATACAAATTTATAGGATCCAAATTTTTTCCCCACAGCATACACAATGTTTTGGATTTCGTTGTCCAAGATCGCCCGCCAAACCCACTTCTGTTTGCGGAAAATAGATTGCTTATTTATGTTTCGTTCAAATCGATGCAATCATTTATAAACGAGTTCTAGAGCAGTTCAGCTCTCTAAAGTAGATTAAAATTTAGTAAACAATAGGAAAGCCTGCATTCCAATTTCCATCCATCTCAATGTAAATATCTACGAAAACGATTGCCGTTTAACAAATAAACCATTCATCAATGCGTATCTGACCAACTAAAACGTCGAATTCATGTCGCTCAAAATCAAGTGAAAACCCCTCAGTTTCAAAAGTAACGAACGCGTTCAAGACCCAAGAAAAATGCCTATCCGTTGATCCAAACCGAACTACGGGGAAGGTAGAACCTGGAACCACTCCCCATCAAGCTGAAGATTTCTTACGCTTTGAGTAAAAGGGTCATACAATACCAACTCCCCCTCTATCTCCATAAGCAACTCGCCCTTCTTGCAAAACCCCAACGGCCATGCATAACAACAAATGGGTACGATCCTCACCAGCCGAATCCAAGATTCTTTAACACCAAACTCGAGCAACACCCATATATCCAAGAAACTCTCCTCCCCACCATCTTCACAAGGAAAAACTAGCAAAGCAACCGATTCTTTTAGTACCTTCAGAGTCCTCCAATTTTCACGATAGCTTTCAACAAGACTAGCATCGGGCAAAGCCGTCGTTCGGAACGCCTCGTCGCACACATCGAACGCAATATCCTTCTCGCCCCCTGTGCAATTTAACGCCAACCAGAAACAAACACTATTCGTATAAGCTGAATCGTGTTCACGAAGATCAGGCACTTCAATATCGACGACAAGATTTCTCCAAGAACCGCCGCTTAGGCTATAAACCTCCACTTCCCGGTCCAGAAGAATGGCTTCACTCTCCGGGAAGTAGAACAGCGCATAGCGAATCCTCATAACCTTAAACTCGTCGTGTTATCGGGTCGAAACCGAAAAAGACAGTGCCCACGTCCGAAACGGGAGGGAGGACCATGAGCTCCACCGTGGCGGGGTTCCAGACAATGATGTTGCCCGTTTCAATGTAGTCAAAGATGCAGAGAAAGCCATTACAGGAACCCACAACAGCGATATCACGTGGGCTTTGTAACGGAAGATCTTGATGACTTTCAGAGGCAAAGGCGAGAGTGCTGTAGCATAGGAATGAGTAAGACAGTCTCCCGTCTGTGGATATGAGGGCGTGTTTTACGAGGAGGAGTGGATGGGTGGCGTTGACGAGAATACAATCGTTGATAATACATTTGGAGAGGTAATCGGGAGTACCGATGAGGGTGGCCCAAGAATTGCTGACGGATCGGAATCGGATAAGAGATTTTAGGGGGAAGCCAGGGGAGAACTTCAAGAACCAGGTCTTCAGGGATATAGGCGGACATGGCTCGACTCTCTCTTACACGCTCTCTCTCTCTCTCTCTCTCTCTCTCGCTCCTCTGTTCCTTGAAAATAACCGTTAACTGCTGCTTATCAGAAATAAGTAGCGTAGAAAAATTAAAGGGACGGTGGTAATGCGCAATTCATAGGGGTTGTAACCATTCGATCCAGTTTTATACATATTTTAAAATCAAATAAGTATATATCAACTTTGAGATTTAAAGAACCAATATCTTACAGGTTAATTAATTCTTAAACCGAAACTTGATTTTATCAATTTCAATTAGGTTCGATATGATTTTTTTGATATATTACATAGCATATATATTATACTATATAAGAATATAGTGATATTATATTGTAGTATATTATAATATATATTATAACTGTATTATAGACTATATTGATATATTATAATATATAATATAGTGATTTATTATTGTATATTATAATTTATAGTGATATTATACTAGTATAACTACTAATACAATAGACCATAGTGATGATATATAATTATTTATATGTGATTTCAATTTAATATTATATAGATTAGTAATTTATCATATAATATAAAATTATTTTATATATAATTATATATACACAATATATAATATAAAAATCATATAAAAATTTAAAAATAATATATATATGTATATATGAACCGATCCGGAGTTAGAAAAAAGAAAATTGGAATCAGATCGATTTCGACCGGTTTTGAGAAAAATAGAACCAATACTGGACTGAACCAAACCCACCAGTTCGGTTCAGTCCGGTCACATTTATCGGTTCACCTGATTTTTTTCACCCCTACTAATATGACATCTAGTGTGTACGGACTTCATAGTTTATTTATATTTTTAAATCTTTTTATCTTCTAATTATTTTAAAATATTTTTAAATGTTTAAAAAATATAAACAAATTTACTTATAATTACTTTCTTAACCATTAAAAAAAATAAAAAATTATATGAACGATCAAATTGAGGGAACAAACTAAGATGACATAAAATAAGTTTTCAAATTAAAAGTTGTTATCTGAAATTTTTATAATTTAAGGAAATTAGAACATTTCCTTAAAAAAACTAATAAGAAATTTGTTAATTTCTTGGAAATCACAATTATATGATAAGGTAGTTTTATTTTATTTTGTTTCATGTCCTTATAAATATTATTGTGCACATATATATATATATATATATATATATATAGGAATCTAATCTAGCAAAATGCTCATATTCCCTTTTCCCACTAACTCTACTAAATAAAGGAGAGAGACCTCATTAACAAGAAAACTTTCAATTTCTCAAGCTCTATACCTATCATCCTATGTAGGGCTGTAACCGAGTTGAGTACAACTTGACTAAGAAAACTCAAGCTCAAGCTCGAATCTGAGCTCGAGATTTTTATTTAATCTTTGTTAAATTCGACTCGAGCTTATGTTCATCCCAAGCCTGAGCTAACAGGTAGAACCTCTATTGAATTGGTACAACTAACAAATAAAACCTCTATTGAATTATAAGATTTTAAAAATTTATAAATAATTAATACATAGCACTACAACACAATTTATCTTTTGTGATAGAGGAAACCGTCGCCTAAAATAACCAAAACGCCAGTAAAGATATTTGGTGACGGTTTGAAACGTCATCATGACCGTCACCTAATGTGCATCACAGAAAACAATTGGTGATGGTTTACTGTTGAACTATCACTAGAAGTATTTTTTGCGACGATTTGAGGTGTTCCGTTTGGTGTAACGTTCGAACGTTTCCTTTCTGTGACAGTTGAGATCTGTCATAGAAAGTAACGTTCGGATGTCCAATCTAATGTTTGAACGTCAACCCGACCGATTGGCATTCCAACGTCAGAAGCTGACGTTCGTTGATTATAGTTCGAATGTATCATATTTACGTTTGAACGTTTATACGTCCGAACGTTAACTGCAATAAACGTTTGAATCTCCATTCGAACATTAATGGACCATTGTTCGAATGGAACGGGTATAACGTTTGGACGTTAGATCGAATGCAATTGATACGTTTGGAGGTTGGTTCGAATATTAATTGTTTAAACATTCGAACGTTTTGTTCGTTTGAGGGTGAGTACGTTCGAACGTTGAGTCGTATGTTTAAACACTATGTTATAATTTTGTGTAATTACGTTCGAACGTTGGTTCGAATGTGAACCTGTAACGCCCCAAACCCAGGTGGCTTGGAGAATTACTACCTGTCACTCATAAACATGTCTCCCAACACATCCAAAGGATAATCTCCAAAAACTTCATAAATGAATCCAATTTCATGTCTTCTCAAATAAACTCATTACAAACTCCACACAATCTTTAATGCAATAAATATAACTCAAAGGGGTCCATAACCTCCCGATAGTCATAACAAACCAACTAAATATTTCATAAATCTTACTAAACTCAAGACATAAATAAAACTCAAAGACATTAAAACTAAGAACACCAGAAGTCCTCCTTCTACCAACATCTCCTCAGCTTAAACACAAACAGCATCCTAATCTAGGTACTCATTTGGACTCACCACATCATCTGAAAAATATTATAATGATAGAGGGTGAGTTATCAACAACTCAGTAAGTAGAAATCATATGCTAGCGTGCAAACATGAGCATTTAAAAAGTAGAGTATGCAGAATAAAATATTTTCCAGAGTTATCATGTAGAACATAACATATTTTCAAAATAACAGAGCGATGGTTTTTAAGACAAGTAAAACCCATAGTACTTTGGCATAACATAAACTGAGTATCATCATCAGATCAAAACAGAGCATCAAACAGAGCATACACCATGTTTCACCCCCGTGGTAGGGTTGTGCTAACCCCGGTGGCCAAACCAGGCAGAGACAGAGGTGAAATCTTTCCTTTATTCTTCTCGGAGCCCCGAGTGTGCACACAGGAAAGACCACAATAAAACCACTTTGTTTCCAAAGTGGGTGCACTCAGAGACAGAGAAGTTGGTACCAACCAAAACAGAGCAAAGCATAACAGAGCAGAGCAGAGCAAAGCAGAGACAGAGTCAGATACGAAAACCAGTATACCATGCCAAAGGTTTTCAAATGTTATATCGAAATAATACTGAGTACCAAAACAGAATCAGACAGTTTACCCACACTGAACACAAAAGTCAGAACATCTTTCTAAATAAATGCACAACTTTTCATATTCTCAATATCGCTCATTTTTCAGATTTCAGAAACCACATGACAGAATTTAGCTCATGTCTACACAATGCATGCCAGAACATATTTTTCCTTTTTCACACAGATTTCATAAATAATGCAGATGAGTGACCGAGGTTGATCTTTATTTTCACAAGTTCCCAACACAACACAAAATATGCAAGTTTTCATAAAATCAACCTCAGTCTTATTAACTTGTATAAAACCTAGCATAGGAACCCCACTTACCTGACTCCTGCAGCGTATTTTCTAAGTTTTGAAAAAGACCTCTATCAGTCTCGTCACCAATTCATAAAAATCAAAGAAATACGCACAGAGTATTAAACGACAATTGGCATAACTTCATCTAATAATTAAATAAAAACCCACAATTAACTCACTTCCAACTCAAGAATCAAGTACTAGTCTTTGGTATTATCCAAAACATTCCCCAAGATCAATGTCAACTAAAATATTAATCTACTTCAATGGTCAAAAATACCAACCCACCAATATAAAAACAGCACCTACTCAAAAGAGTATCCAAATGCTTTACCGTACCTCCAACCCAAATATTTCAAAACTCAGAACAACCAACATAACCCTGAACAAATACAGAACTCATCCTACACCCCACGTCAACCCAACAATATACCACAGCACCTCAACAAAAATTCTGAAATTATACTCCTTCATCAACAACCAAACCATCATATTTACTAAGCCCTCGACTCTGATTATAAACAGAAGAAATCCTTCCCATGCTCAAACAATTAAAAGTCATAAACTACACCATGAAAGAGAGTGGTTCACGGCTTCCTTACCCGTTCAACAGAGTTCAAGCCAAACCACAGCAAAGAGATTAAACACTGAGCGGACAGAAGTGAAACTAACTGGACCGTAAGAGAATGAGTGTCAAAAAGGGATTTCGGAGTGGGGAAGAACACAACGGCACCGCCTGGAACAATTTGAAGTCAGAAATGCATAAAACCAGAGAAATAAACTAAGAGGAAGGCATCAACTTAAGAGCAAAGAGGGAGATTTACCTGAAGATGAAACACTGCGCAAGAGGGACGCGAGAGAGAAACTGTGTGTACTGCTGCAATGGAGAGTCTCAACAGCTGAGAAATGATTTTGAGGAAGAACTGAAAATGATGAGATTAAGGGCAAGAGTTTTCGGCAATAGCAACTGAAATCGACGAGGAGAAAAACTGAAATGAAACAGAAGAGAAAAGAGTAACGTGGGAGAGAGGGATGCGGGAGGAAATGAAACCAAAATGGGAAAACTGAATGTGCAAGAAAGAAGGGAGGAAGAAACGGAAACAGAGGAAGAAATACTAACCTCCCAAAACGGCGTCGTGCGGAAAGTCTTCAAAATAATGAAATGGCTGAGCCATTTCACGCATGGGTCCGGGCCTCAAGTCGCCTGGGTCTTACAGAACCAATGTTCAAACATTTTTTTATTTACATTCGAACGTACAGATCAAAAATACTAATTTTATGAAATTAAAAAGCATACCAATTGTATCATATTATACACCATCAATTAACAACTAGCAATGTCTTATAAAGTTTCAAAGGTAGATATTAAAATTAGTTATATACACTGATAAAATTCATTTCATCTTTTTTCCTCGCCCACTGCGATTATGTTGCAATGACATAACAAGCTTCATTTGCACCATTATCTCCTGCTGCACTTGCTCTTGGACTTCACTGTATATTCTTTCATCCTGGTTTCTCTGTTGGTCCAACAAACGCTTCTCTAAATGAGACTGTCGCTCTAAGAGAGACTCTAGCTCTTGCCGTCTCAACCTCATATACTCATTCATGCGATACAGCTTTTAAATCTTTTGTAAGATTATTAATTTGTGAAGTCGATGAGGTTGAGAAGGATAAACATCTATGCTTGAAAGATCGTCCCAAATCTCTTGTCGTACTAGCCTGCGGCCTGAGCAGTTGCATGAATATGTCTATGTCACTAGGAGAGGATTTCCTAGAAGTTGACTACATCTCCTTCATTTTTTCCTGCAATTTGAAAGAGAAAACACACAATAAGTAACGTATTGAAAGAAATAGAAATAAAAAATAAATTATTCACATGTTGCATTAATTTATTTAACAAAATTAATACTGCTTACATAATTATCTGCAGCTGCAGGATCTATCCACTCACTATGCTCATTAGTGTGAGCAGCAGTATAGACATGAATGAGGAAAAAGTTTTCAGGATCATCACGTTTCTAACAAAGCGGCAATGGCAATTTAAAAAGATGATTTTAGTACTTAAATGAAAGAATATCAGAAAAACAATTAAATTCTATAATTTTTTAATTACAATTTTTTTAGCAAAACGGTGGAATGACCTTGAATCAGCACGATGGTAGACAGTCAGAGCGGATCTATTCTGTGCATTTGTAGAACTTAAGCGCTACAAAATTAATTAAGAGTGTTAATTGTAATATATATACATATAATATATAGAACGAATATAAATGTAAATAATTGAAGGACATAAATCTAGAATACTTGGTAATCTGGAGATACGAAAAGATCACAACACTTTCTCCAATTGTCTAACTTCATCTGCTGGAAAGGGGACTATACAGCCTCTACCAACGTCTCAAATTTCTTGAAGTGGTCATGACATCGTCCCTTCTGACGTCAGAATAGTGTAGCCATCAACTCATTCATAGTTCTCAAATCCTCGCTACGGCCAAAGTAAAGGTCGAATTCATCCTAAAAAGTGAATGAGGTAAAAAATATGATATACTAATCTAGGTGAAAAAAATGTATTCTCAAAGTAAACTCACTAGCACACGACTTCGAATGTGCTCCTTAATCTCATTCGGAACATCTCACTATGAGCGCACATAAAATGGAGTATAAGCTCGGACTACTATGCCAATATAGGAGGAAAGTGCTGCTGTAATATCATCCAGATGTCACGTGTATAACCACGACTGTGACGAGTGGATGCATCAACTATATGATAATAGTATAATTATAGTTATATAGTTATTGGGACAAAAACATTAATTATATAATTAATTATCAACGACATTTCGTTACTGGTAGGTGTCGACTGGCTATTGTTCTTTTGCGTGTTAACTTGATCTTTAGGAGCAGATTCCTCGACTGGGAAGTCCTCAATGGGTTCGAGACTTGGACTTGACAGAGGAGGCACATTTCTTAATTGTCGTTTTGGCAGCATCCTTGAAAATGGTTAATTCTATCAAAGAAAATTAATTAGAAGAAATTATGAGAAAAGTATAATATTCTATAGTCACTTATATGAATTAAATATTTATTACTTTTATTCTTCATGTTTGGATGTATTTTCCATGTGATAAATGGTCAATTATGCAAACTTAATACTCTTAAATATCTTGGGTTAAAAGAGCTTTATGTGTTAAAATAAGTGCATTAACTAGATAAGTTGGGCATGTGAAATAATATTTTACCTCTAATTAGATATAGATGCATTATGTTGTGGGGCTCACTAACATTTAAGGGAACTTATAATTGAATCTTGGCACATTACAGGAGTGAAGCCCATGAATATGAAAGTGTGAGGGACTTTGGACTTGCTACAAAAGATTGAATTGAGGCCTAATAAATGGCCACTGGCAGAGGGAAATGAGAAGCACGTGTGATCGCCCGAGTTTTTATCTAGGATTGGCCCTTAGAATTTGTTCTAGGTTGCCATGGCATATTAAGAGCCTTAGTTACTTTGGAAGGCCTTAGAAACCTTTAATGTAGTAACTTAAGCCCAAGAGGAAATGACCCCAGTTTACATTGGAATTTCGACCTTATTAGGAAACCTAGGTCCAATGGTTTAAGCCCATGATCCAATTCTAAGTTGCTAGTGTTATGTATCCTGAACCTAGCCTTGAGAGTGAGTTAAGGAGGAGAGAGAGGTATAGGAAAGCACCAAGATGGGCTTACATGCCTAGACCATTGTTCTATTGCCCAGAATTCAAGTTCTAAGGTAGGTTTATTGGAAAGAGGAGCCTAGGGAAGTGATATAGGATTTTTCTAGATGTTTTGCATAGGAAACTGAGGGGAGGCCTTTGGGATTTCGAATTTTGCTAGCTTTTGCCATGTGTCAAGCATGCACCAAGTTTCTAGAAAATTTTTGTGATAAGACTTTTGTATCAAGGACAAGTTTGCGCTTAGGGTTTCAGCTAGCATATTCTCAAGTATTCCATTCACTTGCCACTTGTCACTTAGTGCTTTTTGAACCAATGGTATGTGAAAAGTCACCTAGGGAATGAATATTGGGAAGATGAAGCAACATTTTGGGAATGGAAAAGTGGAGAGGACGGCTAGGGCTATGGCACACGCCCAATGCCACTTGTCTTCCATGCCAATAGTTTCTTGTTGTGAATAGGAAGAGACATGCTTGATTTTACCAAGTCACCCCTTGAAAGGACATTAACTTTTTAAGGAAAGGAAGGATATAAGAGAGAAAGAGGGATTTTTGGCCAAGGAGGGAAGTCCAACATGCCACCTCCCAAGAATGCCCATTCCTAATGCAATCTAAGTGGGGAACTAAAAGAGGCTTTTCGGTTTTTGAGAAAGGGAGAAGAAGAAACCTTACCACTTGTCTTTCATGCAAGGGTTTTGATACAAACGATGGAAGTGAGAGGGAAGTGAAGGGTCTCATATATAAAGAGAAGGGTTCACGCCTATGAGATTTTTCCCTTGCCATTTTTCAGATTTTGCATGAGTTTCCACTCTCTCCACACAACTCTCTCATGTTCCTTTGAAAGCTCTCTCATTTTCTTGTGTTTTCTCTCCAACCAAACAAGGAGAATCCTTGCAAGAGAAGGATTTCGACACTACCCAAGGATTAGCAAGGTAAGGTTCGGTTTCTCCTAAGTCTTGCACATACACAAGTCTTTTCTCAATCTGAAAATGAGATTCAAATCTCATTTGACTTTGAGAAAGATAGAACACACACACTTTCTACTATTTTCTTGGAAATAACCTAGTGTTTCTAAGAGAAACCCTTAAGGACGATTAGTGAAGGGGGAGTTCATCCTCCATGTTTCGACCATTACATGTATTATTGCCTACCTTAGGTTTTGTTTTACCATATGAGTGAAATGAATGGGGTTTTAACCTAAAAATCCTTGAAGCCGAATGGTTTAAGACCAAGTGGTGCCCTAGAAATACACACACTCAAGAACATGAGATAGGGTTTTAGATGCTCTTTTTAATATAGTATGTTCGGATTTACTGCTTGCTAGTATTCCTTCACAAGGATTTTGTAAATATACACTCAACCTACTCTTGGTTAATGTTAGTATATGATTGTGTAAATCCTTCTATGACTTTGATTGCTTTGCTTGTTATCTCTTGATTGTTTGTTGGAATATGATAATATGATCTTAAGTAACTCTAAGGAAGGAATTATATGTTTCAAATTTGTGATGAAATTGCCATGAAAGATGTCTATGAGTTTCGATTTTCACTTGATTGAAGTTGATGGTATTTGCAACATGATGTTTCATTTTGAACATGCTTTGGAAGTTTTGGACTTAGACAAAAATCTATGATTTCATGTCTTAGTTTACTATGTTTTGATTTCTATGATGTATGTTTGAGGATTGGAACATATTTATGAGATGAATCTTCATGCTTTTGTGCCTATAAGTTTCGGCCTAAGTAAGTTCTCATGGTTCCATGTATGTGTTATGGTATCTCATATGGTTTATGTTACCATGCAATGAAATAAACATGTTATGCTTGATTATTTCATGCACGACACTTCGTATGTCATATGTCAAGTATGAGTAAGCATGTTTAAGTCTCATGTTACATGCATTTGGGGAAGAAGTGTTTTCATTGAAGTGTTTTCAAAGAGGTGTTTTCAAATAAGTGTTTTCAGAAAAAAAGTTTTCAAAGAAAAAGTTTTATCACGACCCCAAGTGCTAGGGCGGGGAAATGTCCTAGTGGACCTCATCTGTCCACTCTGGAGTGCTTAAGAATGGAGTGGCAACCCCTAGGTCTATGAAGAACAGTCAACGGGCCTCGAATGGATTCTTTTTAAAGGATGCTGAAGCAAGGAAGCACGTAAAGTTAGTGGATGCATAAGGCATGTAATCTGACGAAGTAAGGTTGAGTTAATATGATTATCTGTTTATGACGTATTCATCGCAGTGTACGGACCGTTGATGATGCGGTAATTAGCAGGAACACACAGTGCAAGGAGGGGAGCCATGTTGTGCAAGTCTTTTGAAACTGGTTAAGTGCATAAGTCAATTTCTAGTTAAGGAATAAGTCAAGTACATGTCCATGCACGCATATCATGATATACCTTTTGTATGCTTGTATTAACTGTGGTATGTTGTGAGATTACTTGCTGAGATTTCTTAAAATCTCATTGTAGTAGTGTCCACTACCATTTCCCAACCGGAATGTTAGAAGTTGTGACAGGTGTAGTAAAAGGCAACTATGACCAAGAGGAAGAGAACGACACCTCATCCTCCGGAGAGGATTGTGCCTAAGATGGCCATGCATTGGCCTAAGCCCTCCATCTGGTAGCGACTCGAGGTCATTGATCGAGAGATCACGGGTATACTTGAATTCATCGCCGAGTTCAAGCAACGTAAAATTCGGGACAAGGTTAAGGCTTTGGAAAAGCGCATGAAGCCCTAATCTTCTTGAAGAGTACGGGACTTTAAGTATTTTGTGGAAAAAAGAGAGAGAGAGAAGAAGGAAGGCAACAACATTTATGGCTAAATTTTATAGACTTATGTTGCTTTTGTGGGAATCTTGTGTTTTGGAGATTTTAAAATTATGCTTCATGCTTTTTTGGATACTATGCTTTTATGTCTTATGTTTATATTTTGGACAATATTTTGGGTTATGATATTAGTTTAAGTTGTCATGTGCTTTGCAATTGCATATTGCGTTGCTTAGTTTATCCAACTTTTATTAATTTTTCGCTGCTACGTTATTGCATACTGCTAGTGTATTTAGGTGCATAGCATATTACCTATCATGTATGGGATGTGTAGCCTTGTGTTACATGTCTCGGCGTCTCAGTCACCGTCCAATCCCAAGCGGGAGCTAGGGGTGCCACAACACGCCTCACTCCTACGCGTGGCAATTAGGAGAGAAATACACAAGAGGATGAACTGCTACACTGGTACGTACCAGAGCTGTAGCTGGGATGTGCAGGCGTGAAGTTGGAGCAAATCAAAAGAGGCCTGGCACGTAGAGCATACTTGGGTACAGACATTTCGCAAGAGGGATTCGCATGAAGCACAGGGGCTCTTCTTCGAATATATATTTAGTTAGAATTATTTTTTTCGGATATATATTTTTTTCAGAGCATTTCTTTTAGGGTTGGTTGTTTTAGCAGTTCTTATTTTTTCATTTTTCCAAAGCGTTTTCTGTGAGAAGCTATTTTTGCATTCTAGGGTTTAACCCATTTGGGATTTTTTTGCTCTCAGATTTTGTGAATGCTTTATTTGGATTAACTTTTGCTGTTAGAAATACCATGTGTAGCTAATTTCTGAAACTTGGGTTGTGGAATGAGACTTGATTTGTTTTGAGTTCTAGTTTAATGCAATATTTGTTGATAAATATTGATTTCACTTGTTGCTAGTTGGATTTGAATGGAAAATAGATTGTGGCTCTTGCTCTTGATTTCTTGTGTTGATGTAAGGCACAACAAAAGCTTAAAACTTATCAGGCTTCTCTTAGTTGATTGTTAATGTGTGTTTGGTTAGTAAGGTTGTGAATCCCTTAGGGAAATATTGCAAAACTTGAGCATAACTTTTTATCTTCCGTTTATTAATGTCTTGACTGGATTGTTAATTGAGGAAATTTTCCAGATACCGAGACAAAGAGAGTCTCATACCCAACCTAAGTGTTTGTTAAATCATTTATTTAGAAATGTTATTTTCAGCTTTATATTAAAATTCTATTTGTTACTTGTAGGAATTAGAATTACAGTTTTTCATCGTTTAAAATATTAAATTTTCAGTAACTATTTCTTTTATGATTTAATCCATCCTTCTAAGATTTACAAAACTGAGATCCTCAAAGCACAATCATATATTCCATTTTCATTAAATCTTTCTTTGTGAATATATTAATATCCATTTTGCTCATTGTTTATACATACATAAAAAAATACAAAAGAAATTATTGTATACTTCATTTTGCTTCTCCACACTTCTCATACATCATTATGCTTTCCAATTTAATTTCACAAATGCTTTGATAATCATTTGTCCTTGTGGAATACGATCCTAGACTTATCTTTGATACTACTTGACACTTCTACACTTGGAAGCACATTTGAGACCGAGTCACCATGCTTGTTTCAGAATCTCCCTCAATAACATATTCGTCATCTTCATCAACCTCTTCTTCGTCCTCCTTATCCACTTCCTCCTCGGATTCTAATTCGTCTTCTTCTTCTGACTTTTCTTCTTCTTCATTCTCATTTACTTGAATTGAACGATCATTTAATACGGACGGGTCAAGATGGATGGGTGGGATGTCATCTCTAAATAAGGGGACCAACTCAAGTGCACCGAAGTCAATAAACAAGTTAATACCTTTTCCATCTTCCTGGTAGGCCTCTACAATCGGAGTGTCATCTTCATCTTCACTACTCTCATAATTTGCACTCGTTCCTTCTTCATAAATATTTCGAGCGACAAATTTTTGTACGACTCGCCAAGTTATCTCTCCACTATCTTCATCAACACTTTTTATTGGATCAATAAAATAATAGACATGGGTAGCTTGACAAGCCAATACGAATGGATCATCTTCATACCATTTAGATGCAGTATTGACACTCGTAAAGTAATTATCCTTATGTATCGAAATCCGACCACCGCCTAGATCTCACCAATCACATTTAAAGACATGTTACAGACCCACCTAGATATTTCAATCCGATAATATCACGTATGACACCATAATAGTGTATATCATTTGTTCCATTACTCCCCCTTGACCAACACATAAAAGTTTTGAGTCTTTCTATTACGTTCACAGTTCAGAGTATGGAATCTATAACCTAGAGCCGTGCATGTAGTGTATTGAAGTGCTCTATTTGAAGGACCATGGGTCAATGCATACAATTCAAGAGAAATTGATCCGGGATCACGAACACGTTGTTCCAAAATCTAACAATTGAAATAATTTATATTTATTAAAAGTTACCCAGAGTTAAAAGTTTCAAAATGTAACATGTATATAATTTTAGTTCATACATGTTGTTCAAACCATCTGGAAAATTCTTCCTCGTGTCCTGCCTCTATAGTCTCTATGCATTCCGTCCTAAGTTTGTCCATGTGCTCACTGTATATAAGTGCAAACGAATATTATTTTGACCACGAAAGTTATATATAAACTTGAATAAATTAGAATTATTCGAAGCATGCAACGACATACCTGACTTAGTCATCTTCTCCCAACAATTATTTAGTACATGCCACCAAACTTTACCCAACTCTCCATCAATTAAATCGTAACCTGTTTATACACCCAAGGTCATACATTCTGGAAAAACACTGATAGCTCATGAGGTGGCGGAGCTGCAAGGTCAACATTTCACTCTTGACAATTAAATCGTTTCTCACACCACAAAGATATAGAGAGCAAAATGTTAACCATTCATCGTGTATATAGGCCTCTGTTATTGAACCCTCAGTTCTGGCTTTATTCCCAACAGTGCACTTCAATCGACCCAAATATCTTTCAACTAGATACATCCAACAGAACTGTACTGGTCCACCCAACAGTACCTCTCAGGGTAAATGTATTGCTAAATGGACCATGACATCAAAAAATGATGGTGGAAAGATCTACTCGTATCTACATAATATAGTAGCAATGTCTTCTTCCAGTTTTCGCAGCATATCTCGATTTACTATCCCAGCGCACAAATCCTTAAAAAACATACAGAGTTTGGATATGGCTACAAGTACATTAGATGTCAGCTTCCCACGAATTCTCACTGGTAATAACTTCTGCAAAAATACGTGACAGTCATGACTTTTTAATTCACTAATTTTCCAGTCGTCAGGGCTCACGCATCTACTAATATTTGAAGCATAACCATCTGACAGCTTCACACCTTGCAACCATTTGCAGAACTCAATCCTTTCCTCCCTCGTCATCATAAAACATGCATGCAGCATGACTACTCTATTTCCTTCCACTCGCAAATGTAGATTATGTTTAATTCTTATTCTCTCAAAATCTTTCCCTTTCTTGATCGTGTCCTTCATTTTTTTGTTAATACTCATCAATGTACCCAGTATATTATCACATATATTCTTCTATGTGTGCATTACATCCAAACTATGTCGTAACATGTAGGACGACCAATACGGAAAGTAAAAAAAATATTACGCTTTGTCCAATTCAATTCTACTGCACATCGTTGTCTCTTGTTCTTTCCCCGACCTTTGTCAAAATTGTTTGCTCTAATATGTACAAGTTGTTCCACTATCTCTTCCCCAAACAACTCATTTGGTGCAATTTTATCCTCTACTCTCCCATCAAACTTAGCACAATCTCTTATCCAACATGATTTGCTGGTAGATAACGTCGATGACCCATGAAACACAATTTCTGAGAATATTTTAACCACTTACTAGCAGTTTCTTTATTACATGTCGGACACGCTAACTTCCCTTTAGTACTCCAACAAGAAAGATTCCTATATGCCGGAAAATCATTTATCGTCCACATTATCGCAGCATGCATCTGAAAAGATGTCGACATGGATGCATCATAAGTTCTGACGTCTGTTTCCCATATCTCTTTCAACTTTTCAATTAACGGCTGCATGAATACGTCAATGTCATTCCCAAGTGATCTCAGGCCAGGGATAAGTAAAGTTAACAAAAAGTTAGGCGCCTTCATGCACCTCCATGGTGAAAGATTGTACGAAATCAACACTACGGGCCAAGTGCTATAACTTGTACTCATATGCCCAAAAGGGTTGAATCCATCGATTATGAGTCCCAGGCGCACGTTCTGAGCTTCTATCCCAAACTCTGGGTAATGATTGTTGAAAGATTGTCACACAAGTGAGTTAGCTAGGTGTCTCATATACGCATCACCCTTAACTATTTTCTCCTCGTGCCACCTCATATCATGAGTTGTTTTCTTACACATATATAGTCTTTGCAACCTAGATCTTAAGAAAAAATATCGCAACACCTTAACCGGCACGTTTTTCTTACCCTTTCACCTCAACTCTCTGCATACAGGACATGCTTGTTTCTCCTCGTTCTCCTTCCAGAATGAAACACAATTATTCTTGCATGCATGTATAGACTTGTACTCAAACCCTAATCCATTTTTCAACTGGTTTGCTTCATAAAAGTTCTTCAGCAATGCAGACCCTTCGAGAAGCACCTTGTTAAATAAGTCCAATACCAAGTTTATTGCTTTCGTTGATATCCCACACAATGACTTAATATGAAGCAACCGCACAGTAAGCAACATTTTGGAATGTTTATTACAGCTTAGATAAAGCTCGCGGTTTGCATCTTCCCACATTGCAACGAAATATTTTGGGTCAGTCCCTTTGCCACTTGAGGTATTGTAGTAAACCTCATCCATAAACATCTCAGCTCCAATGTCACCCAACATCTCCTCTATCTCATCCTACTCATAATCATCATCCATGTACCGTACATAATTCGGATGACCGATCAATACATCCGCTGACTTTTCATACGGCTCACCATGCTGTACCCAACGGGTGTACCCCATATTCATGTTGTTCACAAATATATTACTTTCAACTTCATCCAACCCTATCGCACACAAATTTTTACACCATCAACATGGACACTTAATGTAACCATGACTATCAGCAGAGGCCCGAGCAAAATCAATGAAGGTCCTTACTCCACGCGCATAGGGTACGTAATACTTTCCAAGTCTATCGCCTAGACGCATCCAACTTTTGCCCATTTCTAAAAACATTCATCTATTAGTAACACGTATATAGAAAATTTGCATGCATGTCATACTCCAATTCTCATTGCTTTTTTGATAAGGCAGTTGGTCCTATCCCATTCAAGATTATATTATCTATATTGTACAAATCTCGTCACTCTACTACTTTCCATGTTAGTAGAAATTTCGGTAGCATCTCCCCATAGTTCAACAAGTATACATGTTCACATAGAGGGATTATGACCCTACGAACAATATACCTGAAAAACAGTAGAGGAAGGTACCGAAACTTCATGTTAAATGTTGAAAGTAGGAGTAACAAAAATGTGCAATACAGATAATATAATCTCAAACTGTCCACACTAGACAATTTAGAAATTAGTGGACACATAAAAGTACACTAATTCTCAAATGAGTTTAAGGTTCTTTATGTAATATCATACAATATCTATAAAAAAACACTACAAACGATATCCCCAAGTTGTTTGAATTTACAATGTCAAACAAATAGCAGTTATATTATTAAACTAGTGAGAGAATGAAGAATATGTGAACAAGTTTCCTATCAGTAGATAATGAGGTAGAATGATCTTGAAGAAATGTGTAAATTTTAGTCTAATTACTTGACTGTCAAAGTCTCTCCAGTCTTGACAATATAGACATTTCTTCAAGATCATTCTTTATCATTGTCTACAAGACTGCAAGCTTGTTAACATATTTTTTCATTTCTTTCTAGTTTAACAATATAACATTACTATTTGTTTGAACTTGTTAATTTATAAAGAAATAAAAATTAATAGTTATTAAATCGAAACTTCAGATCTTCCAACAGGCAACAAAGTATTTTATAGTGATCTTGGATTGCTGGGGCTCTCCTATGAGAAATACTATAATGATTGATCTCAGATTATTATTCATAAATAATAATTTTAATTGTTATTATATATCATAGGACATTGTTAATTGATACCTATGTAATTTTAATTGTTATTCTATAATTTTAATTTTAATTATATAATTTTAATTGTTATACTTAATTTAGTGAGTTATTTATTTATATAGAAAATAAGTATATTATTTCTAATTAAGCATTTATTTTATCCTTTTTTTTTTCTCTCTATTTTATTTTAAATAAGTATATTTATTTATTCACATTCTCTACTTATTTGATGGGTTCGGGACTTCTTTCTTGAAGAGTATTTTACTTTCTTTATATATATATATAATAATAATATAATGGTTTAAAAACTCACATTGGTAGGAATATTTAATAAGTTATTATTAATTATAGTTATTATATGTATATTATACTTTATATATAGTTAAGTTATTTACATATAATTTGCATAATATCCAACATATTCACAAAATCCATACATATTCACAATCAATTATATAACATATTCTCAATATCCAAACAACATATTCACAATATCCAACATATTCACAATATCTAAATATATTCACAATCAATTATATTCACAACATCCAAACAACATATTCACAATATCCAAACATATTCACATACTCACATTTTCACAACAATATTCACAACAAAATGTAGAGATGTGAAATCCCGTATTTTAGTATTTTTTTTAATTGAATGATTTTTTTATTTAATTTTAAATATTGGTTCTCTTGTTTTAAATTTATCGTATTTCTCATTGGTTTAATTTTTTATTTTTAAGTTTTGAAATTTATTTTGACGTGCTTTCTTGATATTAATTATTGTTTGCATTTAAATTGCTCTTTGCTTTAAATTTATTTTATTGTTGGACTTTAATTATTTTATTTTATTAATATTGAGTTGTAGTGTTCTTATTTGGCTCTTATTTATTTTTATTGTGTCTTTTTCTTTGTTGAACTCTTCTTTTTTTTTTTAGGACTGGTCTACTTGAGTATGTTCTATTTTTCCTTTTGAGCTCAGCCTATCGTTTTGGAGCTTTGAAACCCTATTATTCTTTTTTTTCTTCCTTTGTTGCGCCGCACCCCCTTTTGTATTTTATCTGTTCTTCTCGTTTTCTTTTGCTTGTTCTTCCTTCTTCGCCTGTGATTCTCCCTTCTTTGTTTTTACCTTTCTCTTCTCTGCTACTTGCCGCATCCTTGTCCTACATCTGCAAACCTCCACATCTAGCTTTCACAAGCGGGCTACCAAGCAAAATTTTCCACCACCGTTTCACGCCACAACACAACCTCGGATGCACTGCTACCAAACCCGTCCAGCAAGCAAATCGAGCACCTCCTCCTCTGTAGCACATCCCATTTCCACTATGCACCACCATCCCCTTCCCATCTTCAAGTTGTAGTGGAAACACTCCTGTTTTGCTCTCCAAAAATAGAGTAGTTTCACTCAACCAACTCACCGCCCGTAAGCCACCACTCCACCTGTTGCCCCAGCTACAAGTGACGCCGACGCCCCAGCCACCCGTGATCTGCCATTGCCTAACCACCTTGGCATCGTCGCATTGCTGTTCTCTCAGTGAGTATCACGTGCGGTCTCTTTCTCCCTCTCACGACTTACTCGCACTCCCTCCCCCTCATCTCTCTCTGCATCTCTCGCTTTCGCCGCCCAGTGTAGGCAGCTTCGCCACCACATGCCCTCCCTAGCTCGACAACCACGTCACCACGGTATTTCCATCCCAGCCGTCGCACGCGGCCCCTCCTAGTGTAAGCTCTGCCGTTGCTACCAGTTTACCCTTAGTGTCTGTACCAGATATATGTTTTCGGATGAGTGGTCTTTTTGGATTTATGATTAATTGGGTTTTGTTTGAAGTCTCATAAAATATTATTTTTGTGTAGATAATATTTTAATAATATTGTTAACTAAATGAAGTAAACCTATTTTTAAGAGAGAAGTTTTTGACGACGTATTTTATAAGATTTTTTTAAAGTAGTCAAAGTATTCTATTAATTTATAATACATTGTTGGCATTTTACATATCTTAAATATTACTTTTTACTCAGTGCCGTAATTATCTTAATATTTATTCGATTAAATTTTCTTATTCGGTACGAATTCGATTAAGTGGATATTGATGGTTTTGAAAATGATGATATTTTATGAATCATGAGAATTTTAGCTTTTGAGGATTTAAAATAGGTTATTTTAGTATTTTAGATTTAAAAATTGAAATACGTGGTTGATTGAAAATTTACGGGAATTACGTGATTTTTATAGGTGACGATTAATAGTTGTTTGGCATTGTTGAGGAAATTTTTTGAAAGACTAAGGAGTCCAAGTAGGCGGGGTTCTTATGCTAGACTTTGCATAAAAATAAATAAAATGGGCTGAGGTTGATTTTTGAAAAAATATGCATGTTTAGTTATGAAAAGAAATTTGAAACGACCTCAGTTATTTGTTCTGCATGACTTATAAAATTCTGTATAAGAATAAAGTATTTTCTGTCATGACTGGTGTAGACATGAGTAAAATTTTGGCATTCTGTTTCTGAACTATGCAAAAGAGAGCGAATATGAAAAATTGTGCATAAATTATATTTTTGTGATTTGATTATGTTCTGTTTTGAAAAATGTTCTATACTCTGAGGTGATATGATGTGATTTCTGAAACCTCTACCATGACTTTCTGTTTCTGTTCTATTCTGACCTTACCATGTGTAACGCCCCGTACCCGAAGGTTCGGAGAGTTAACTCATGTCGCTAAAAATCATTTTCCATCCACACAGTACATAATCAAATTTTTCTCTATCTCACAAACTACTCATTAATTCACATCAATACCATGTGATTAATCCAAGACAATACAAAGTCTTATTAATAAAAACATCAACCTCCCAATAATTTATATCATCAGATTGCAACAAACTTACTGAATAACAAAATCCTCAATACTCATGTAAACCTCTTATGCTTAAACCACTATTCTTAACTCCTCTTACCTATGCTCCATATTCTTGATCCTCAATTGGAATATTCAAATCATTTGAAAATTTTGGAGATAAGAGGGGGTGAGTTATCAACTCAGTAAGCAGAGAACATATACTAGCGTGCAAGCATGAGCCTTTTTCAGAAAGTTCAGTATGCAGAAACAAAACATTATATTTTTATATGCAGATCTCATAAACATGTTATCAGAAATCAGAGCGACTTTTCAATCTTTTCATATTCAAGAAGAGTCAAATGTTTATATTTAAAGATCCATTTCATATTCAAAAACACTTTGGCATAACATAACCTGAGCATCTTCGTCATATCGAAACAGAGCATCTTACAAAGCAGAGACCATGTTTCACCCCCGTGGTAGGGTTGTGCTATCCCCGGTGGCCAAACCGGGCAAAGACAGAGGTGAAATATTTCCCTTATTCTTCTCAGAACCCCGAGTGTGCACACAGGAAAGACCACAATAAAACCACTTTGTTTTCAAAGTGGGTGCACTCAGAGACAGAGAAGTTGGTACCAACCTAAACAGAGCAGAGCATAACAGAGCAGAGCAGAGACAGATACAAAATCAGTATACCATGCCAAAGGTTTTCAGATGCCATATCAAAATAAAACAGAGTACCAAAACATAATCAGATCATTCTCACATACTGAAAATAAAAGTCGGAGCGTCTTTCTAAATAAATGCACAATTTTTCATATTCTCAATATCGCTCTTTTTCAGATTTTAGAGACAACATGACAAAATTTAGCTCATGTCTACACAATGCATGTCAGAAAATATTTTCTCTTTTTCATACAAATTTCATGAGTAATGCAAATAAGTGACCGAGGTTGGTTTTTCCCAAGTTCTCATTTCATTACAAAAATATGCAAAGTTTTCAGAAAGTCAACCTCAGTCTCACTAATTCATATAAGGTCTAGCATAGGAACCCCGCTTACCTGTAATTCTTAGCTTTTCCAGAATTTTCCTCAAAAATGTCGAGTCGACTATAAATCGTCACCTATAAAAATAATCATGTAATTTCCGTAAGTTTCTAATCAATCGCATATTTCGATATTTAAGTCTAAACTTCTAAAATAACCTATTTTAATTCCTCAAAACTTAAAACCCTCATAATTCCAAAATATATCACTACTTTCTAAAATCATCAATATCCACCGTAACCAACGTCAAACTCAAAACACCAATATTTAAACCCGAAACTGCCAATAAATCTCACATCCTAAACCAATCACACAAACAACTTTATAATCCAATCCAACGGACCCTCTTACTCCTCGGACTCAGTCTGGGACAACCAACCAATCTACAGTAAATATGAGTTAACGTAAAATATATTTAAATCTCAAAAGTTCTTTGAGAAAATACTTACAATGCTATAATATAATTTTTGAAAGATCACGGAGGTGCTAGAAGTGGCAGCACAACAATAGAACAGTGCAAAATGCACTGTGGCCATGGGTCTCAAAACCCCACTTTTGAACGGGGATAAACCAAGACCCAAAATTGATAGGGTATGGCTTAGAGATGTCAGTGAAGCTAGTGGTGGTGGTTGTTTGCCATGGGCGGCGACGTAGGAGGCGGTTCTAGGCCAAAAATGCCCAAAATGGAAATGTGGATAGTGGAGCTTTACCGATGACAGATCGGAGCTGGGGATGGGTGGGTTAGGTTACTAGGAGGTCGAGGATGAAGTGGTGAAGAGATAGTGGCCGGAGGTGGCGCGATGGCAGCCCGTGAGCTCAAGAGGTGCCGTGGCTTGATGAAGGGCGTGGGGGCTAACGGCGCCGAGTTAGGGGTCGAGCTTGGTGGGGGATGATGGTCGGCGGGAGGGGCAGCTGTGGTGGTGGGCGGTGATGCTGGGCTGTGGCGCACGGCGCCGGGCTGGGGAAGAGACGCACGGACGGAGAAAGGAGAGGGGAGGCGTCGCGCGCGGGAGAAGGCTAGGGGAAAAAGAAAAAGAAGAAAAAGAAATAAGAAAAAGAAAGAGGAAAGAGAAAAAGAAAAGAGGAAAAAGAAAAATGGAGGGAAAGAAATGAGGTTCAATCCTCACATTTTAGGTCACCAAAAATGATCCAACGAAAAATATTTCAAAACAGCAAGTCAATTAAAATAATTTAAACGTAATGATAAAATGAAAATAAAATAATTAAATCCAACAATCAATTAATTTAAAATAAAGAACAATTTAAATGCATCACAATAATAAATATTAAGAAAACATAACTAATTAATTTTCACAATTTAAAGATCATAAAATAAACCATTTAAAAATATCCAAAAATTTTAAAACAAGAGGATAAATTTTTGAATTAATAAAAGTAATCTTTCAATAAAAATACACTAAAATGCGGGGTGTTACACCACGGGTGTAAAACTGTTCCTCTGTTTGGGTTGGTACCAACTTTTCTGTTTCTGGTGCACCCACTTTGGAAACAATGTGATTTTTTGCGTGGTCTTTCCTATGTGCACACTCGGGGCTCCGAGAATGATAAGGGGAAGATTCACATTTTGTTTCTTCTCGATTGGCCGCTGGGGTTTGCATAACCCTACAACAAGGGTTAAACGTGGAATTCTGTTCTAATACGATGTTTCAGTTTTGCCGTACCAAAGGAATTTTGAATAAAAATATTTTTGACCTTTCGCTCTGATATTTTTTATAACATATTCTGACTCTGCATTTTGAATATAAAAAGTATTTTGTTCTGCATTCTGAACTCTGTAAATGCTCATATTTGCGTACTAGTATATGCTCTCTGCTTACTGAGTTGTTGATAAGTCACCCTCTTTATCTTCACAATATTTTCAAATATTTTGGATTTTTCAGTTGAGGATGAAGACTATGAAGCATTGGGTGAGATAACCTAAGAATAGTGTAGTAAGAATAGAAAGTTTTCAATGAGTATTGGTGATTTTTTTTCATTATATTGTTGAAATGTGAGTTTAAGTGACATGTAGAGAAGTTGATAATTTTTAGGGTTAATTATTGAGGATTTGATATATGAGTATGTGTGGTTAATTAAATTTGAAGTGTTTACGTTGATTTGGAGCTTTTGGAAGTGTATTAGCAATGCTAGAGTTGATTATCAGGTAATATGAGTTAACTCTCTGGACCCCTGGGGATAGGGCGTTACAAATATACCTAGCAATTTCCTCACAATATTAATTCTCAACAAATGTCAAGTTTTAAAAATTCCCAAGAAATAATCATTCAGACAAAAACACAATGCTAGTTATTAAAAATTAAATAATATATAGAAAAATCACAACATTATTCAAAATAAATAAAAAAAATATACTACTAACCTCACAATATTAAACTCTTTTCTCTCTAAATCTCTCTCACTCTCTCTCTCTCTCTCTCTAACGCTCTCTCTCACTCTCTCTCCCTCAGTCTATGTCTGTTTCAATGAAGTAGAGTTATCCAAGTGAGGAAGGCATGGATTAAACACACTAGACTTGTCTGAGGCAACATTATTGTTTTTCAAAATAATCCCAAAATAGGTCTTTCGTACTCAAATGAAAACGTATTGAAGGCGTCCTCATGCTATTGCAGCTATAAGTTAAATGAAAAGTCACCGCATCAAATATCCGGTCAGTTTGAACGTCATTATATACATTCGCACGTTACGTACGTTACGTGAAATTTTGGTTCTCGTTAAAAGAATCGCCTAATTTTTAACACTCACAAACGGTTGAATATACATTATTTCACGTGCGAATGTTATGTCAATAATCCCAAAACAAGCACAGATCATGCGGATTAAATTTGAATGTATAATTCGAAACGTCTGCACTTTTTGTTGATGATTTTATAGGTGTGTGACCCCTAATTCACGAGGGAAAGATCTCGCCATTTTTCTATTCGCATTCGCACATCTCATCTTTATGTTCGCACGTATATGCATCTACGTTAGAACGTGTATAAACGTTAAGCATACACATTCTAATGAAATTTCTCTTACAAATAATGCGGGAAAAGATATTGCCAAATTTTTCAAAACGTTCGCATGTATAAATCCAAGTTCACACGTCAATACAAAACATCCGAACGTAGATTTGTATTGTTCGAACTTAATTCATATATTTATATATTTTTTAAACAATAGTGGTTTATATAACCATAGTGGTTTACATATTTATATATTATTCGCTTATGGTATGTTAGTACATAACATTAATTATTAATAAGAGTGCTAAATTACAAAACAATACTAGAATAATATATATACTATATATACTAGACTAGTGCACTATGTACTAGTATAACTTATATACTATTACATAATGGTATTAGTATATCATATATTGTTAGCTTATAATATGTTAGTACATAACATTAGTTGTTAATTACATTTTATTAAACTACTTAACAATACTAGACTAATATATATTGTATATATTTCTTACTAGTGCACTATGTACTAGTATAACTTACAGTACATAATGTTATTAATATAACATATATTATTAGCTTATAATATGTTAGTACATAACATTAGTTGTTAGTTACATTTTATTAAACCACTTAACAACACTAGACTAATATATATTGTATCTATTTCTTACTAGTACATAATGTTATTAGTATAGCATATATTATTAGTTTATAATATGTTACTACATAACATTAGTTGTTAATTAGACTTAATTAAATCAATGATCAACGTTAGACTAATATATATTGTATATATACTATACTAGTGCACTATGTACTAGTATAACTTATATAGTAGTACATAGTGTTATTAGTATAACATATATTATTAGTTTATAATATGCTAGACAACAAAATTAGTTATTAATTATACTTTATTAAACTAACTAACAACCCTAGACTAATATATATAGTATATATACTAGTGCATAGTGCCTTATGTACTAGTATAACTTATATACTAGCACATAATGTTATTAGAATAACATATATTATTAGTTTATAATATGTTAGACAACAAAATTAGTAGTTAATTATACTTTATTAAACTAATTAACGATGCTAGGCTAATATATATAGTATATATACATGTGCATAGTGCCCTATGTACTAGTATAACTTATATACTAATAGATAGTGTTATTAGTATAACATATATTATTAGCTTATAATATGTTAGGCAACAAAATTAATTGTTAATTACACTTTATGAAACTAATTAATAACACTAGACTAATATATATAGTATATATACTAGTGCGTAGAGCATAAGTATAGTGTATATATAATATATTTTTTAGTATGAATTATAAGAAACTTATTGTCGAGACTTTCGAATGTACAAACATAACGTTCGCATGTATCTGGCATTGAGTACAAGTAGGGGTGTAATTTTAAACCGGAAAACCGGTCTAGACCGGACCGGACCGGACCGGTTTTATCGGTTTTGAACCGGTCCGGTCTGGGACCGATTCCAAAAATCCTAAAACCGGCCGGTTTCGATCCGGTTCCAGTTTTAAGATTTTTGGAACCGGACCAGACCGGACCGGTTCATAAAAAAATATACAAAAAAAAAATATTTTTATATATAAGTTATTAAGTTTTATACAATATATTTTATATATATATATATATTAATATATAAAATTATAAATTTATATGTGAAATTTTTATATATAATATATATAATTATATATATTCATATATGAAATAATTTCATATTATAATTTATAAATTATTACATTAAATGTTAATACTAATATATAAGTTTATAAATAATACTAATAGTCTAATATAGACTATATAGACTATAGTTATACTTATAATTAATACTAAAAGATTTTACTAAAAGTTTATAACTAATACTAATATTAAATATATAGTTTATAACTAATACTAATATATAACTTATAACTATACTAATAGTCTAATATTAATACTATTATATAGTCTAATATATTATTTAGCTTTACTAATATATAAGTCTATAACTATTTAATTAATAGTCTAATACTAATAGTTTAATATAGACTATAGTTATAGTTATACTAATATAGTGATACTAAATCACTATAGACTATAGTGATACTTATACTAATATAGTTATACTAAATCACTATAGACTATAGTTATACTTATACTAATATAGCTATACTAAATCACTAAAAGTTTATAACTAATACTAATATATAGTTTATAATTAATACTAATATATAACTATACTAATAGGCTAATATTAATACTATTATATAGTCTAATATATTATATAGCTATACTAATATACAAGTCTATAACTATTTAACTAATAGTCTAATACTAATAGTTTAATATAGACCATAATTATAATTATACTAATATAGTTATACTAAATTACTATAACTAATACTAATATATATCATATAACTATACTAATAGACTAATATTAATACTATTAATCTATTATATAGTCTAATATATTATATAGCTATACTAATATATAAGTTTATAACTATTTAACTAATATTAATAGTTTAATATAGACTATAATTATAGTTATACTAATATAGTTATACTAAATCACTATAACTAATACTAATATATAACTATACTAGTAGGCTAAATGTATATTACAAATATTTATATATAGTTACAAATATTTATATATATAACTATACTAATATTAAATTTATTACAAATATTTATATATAGTTATATTAAATTACTATAGTCTATTAAATGTATTACATTGAAAATATATTAAATGTATCAGTATTACAAATATTTATATATAGTTATATTAAATTACTATAGTCTATTAAATATATTACATTGAAAATATATTAAATCAAAATGTATTAGTATTACAAATATTTATATATAGTTATATTAAATTCATAATATCATTTAAGAATAAAACACATCGTCACGCAAGCTTCAGCCGGCCCTTCATTGAATCATTACTCATTAGTCATTGACTAATGACTCATTAGTCTGTAGTCATTACACTTCAAGTCTTCAACCCTAAAAAGTTAGAAACTAAAATCGCAGATCGCCGCTCCAGTGCTCCAAGCCTCCAGCCTCCAGCCTCTAACTCTCACGCACACGCAGCACGGCAGCACCGTTTTCAGCTCAAATCTCAATCTCTCCCGCTCTCATCTCAAATACTCTCTCTTCTCTCAGTCTCGTCTCTCCCGAGTCCAGTGTCTCACTCTCTCTAGTCTGTAGTCTTCTCTCAACTCTCTCGGAGTCTTGTCGTTTCTCTGCAGAATCTGCCCCTGGGTAAGTTTTTTTTTTGAAATTACATATTAAGATTTATGTGATTGGATTTTGTGATATTAAGATTTTTGTGATTAGGTTTTGTGATATTGAGATTTTTGTGAATATGTGATTGGGTTTTCAGTTTTGTGATATTAGGGTTTTTGTGATTGAATTTTGTAATATTAGGATTCAGTTGAGGATAATTTATTTTAATCGTATCTCACAGAATGGATGTAAAAGTTGAGGATAATTTATTTCGTTCAGTTCTTTCAGCTTTCTTGTGGCAGACAGTTTCAAATCAAAGCACAATACAAAAGACAATATACTAACGTTACCGTGTTTATAACTGTTGAGGAAATATTTTCCACACTTTGCAGAGTTGTGGATTGTCTTATTGTAGATAAGGTAGTTTATTGCAGATTTGTTTTTTTAGTTTTTGTAGTAGTTATATTTATAAGTTTGTAAAACAGTTTTTTTCCATTTTTTTCAAATTTTTTTCCAGTTTTTTAGTAAAGTAATTTTTTGGAGTAAATCAGATTTTTTAGTAAAACAGATTTTTTGTAGTAAAACAGATTTTTTGTAGTAAAACAGATTTTTTATTGAAGTAATTTTTAGTAAAGCAGATTTTTTTATTTAAAGTTAAAACAGATTTTTTGTAATAACAGTTTGTAAAACAGATTTTTTTAAATCAGTTTTTTTATTTTATAAACAAATTTTTAATGACAAACTATGAAATTTACATTTTTAAAAAACTGGAAAATCGGACCGGACCGGACCGGAAACCAGTAAAACCGGAAGTACCGGTTTAGGAGGGTAACCGGTGCGTAATCGGTTTTGGAAAATATAAAACCGGTACATACCGGTTCGGTCTTAGATTTTGTTTAAAACCGGACCGGACCGGACCGGTGACACCCCTAAGTACAAGTGTTCTCACGTATTAGCATAACATTTGCATGTAACAAGAATTAAGTAATTAAACATTCAGACATTATAATTGAAACATTCAGATGCCTTTCTCTCTCATCAATTGACATTCGCACGTTAACTATTAAACGTTTGAACGTTAAGTGTATAAAAGATTAAGTCTGAATGCAAAACGACACAACTCACATTTCTCTCTCACTCAATCCGTAGCCCCCGTCGCATACCGCCGCTTACATTGTTGATGCTGCAGTCAAACTCCACCACAATCGTCACAAAAGAGGTAGGCTTCCCTCTTTAACCTTTGGATACATTTTTTTGAATGTTTAATGGAGGTTTCGGTGGTTCCTGAAACCCATTGGTGGCTGGACCTTCATCTTCATTTTCCGGCCACCACGGATTGCCAATGGCCATTGGCCTTTTCTAAAATTTTGGCCACGTTAATGTAATTTCTCAACTGCCTTCAGTGACTATTTGCATAAGCCATCACAGAAAATACTTTTCCATAATGGTTTGGGCACTGTCAAAATTTCCAAACGGTCACAAAAACTAATTTGTGTTGTAGTGTAGCTAGTTGATATTTATCCATAATAACAATATATTATATGCCTATATAAATTATTAATACATACACATAATATGATAGCATATATCTATTTTATATATGGTTCCCACATATTAGTATACGAAATTATTAAATTTTACCGACTAATTATTGACAAATTATAAAATATAGCTATAAAGCATATTCAATATATAGGCATAAGTAATTAGGTTATATATTATATATGTAATTATAAAAACGATACACTTATATTATTAGCTAATAAATATACATGTATATATACATAAATGTATGTATATATTTATCAATATATGATTGAGCTTTAATCGAGTCAATCTAACGAGTCAACTCGGGTATAAAGGAGCGAGCTTTAACGAGCCTTAGTTGAGTTTAGTAGGGTGTGTTTCATTTACTAATCGAGCGGGTATATGTTTTCACGGACGAGCTTTTTATTCATGAGTCGAGTTCAATTCGAGTTTAACCGGGCAAGTATCGAGCGGACTATCAAACAAACTGATTCATTTACAGTCCTTTTATGCCTCCATGGTACTACTAGAATCTCTCCACTCAAGAAATAATATCACTGAGTCATGAGTGCCGAGTGATCATCTAACTTCTAAATCTCTAGGAATTCTCACGAGCACCACTATTTTCAATAAGTCTTAAATCAATTTAGGTATAGACTTTGCCAATATCGAATTAAAAATGCTAAAAAAATATATTTTTGTGCAAGAAATAGAGTCTATGACGTTTTTGTAGGAGACTAGTGATATATCTTTATTTCTTGCTTACTTGATCTTTTTATTATTCTTTAATCAACTGTAGAAGAGAAAAAAATTTGTGAGAAATTATCTTAGAATAAAACCCATCTTGCATAAGTGCAACCTCGAGCAAGATTCTTTTAGGCTCAGTTGTCAATTCAGTCGTACCTAGTTATTCAAATTTTGTCATAGTTACCATGAAAACATCTAAGGTGCCTGGTATTACATTACTTTCAATGGGTGTTGAAAAGTTCTCATATTTGCTAAGACCTAGTTGTCGTCTTGAAAGAGAAAGAAAACTTAAGCAATATTACTTGTGCTAATACTACAAAGAGGTTCACTAAAAAAAATTTTAAATAAATATGTTGGTCAGGAATGTCCTAAACACTTTTACTTCACATTCAGATTTGATGTCCTCAATAGCCAGGCTATAATGTGCTTGTATATCTATTAATCTGTGAGCATTAGCATTGGTGTCTCTATATGCAAATGCAAACACATATGTGCATAATGTAACCATTAATTTGATTTCCTTGGATTATGCATATCTAAAATTTTACATAGCTATAAACAGTGTTTCAACAAGTTTGCAGATGCACTATTCACTCTACAAATGTTATTTTACTAATTTTTTCTCTCTCCTCTCTCTCTCTCTCTCTCTCTCTGCCCACCAATGGGATTATTTTTTATATCCACATATCATCAACTCGTGCTTTCTCTCCTTCGTCATCCTCTCGGCCTTAAATCCTCCCCATTTTGATACCACGTATTAGGGTGAAATCCAAATCTTGCTTCCTGGATGATCGTTCGGAGACTTCCACTCGAGTTATCAAGCATATTCCGGTAAATAATTCTTTATCCTTTCTTCTGGTTTTGGATTTTTGGATTTCATGAGAGATTTGGTTTTCGTGGGGAGGATAGGGTTGCTATTCTTGGGGTTATTTTTTTGCTTTCATGTGCATGTGCTCATATTATCTGAAGATTACTTGTGGTCCTTTGCTATGGTAGTTCTTTGATAAGTGTTATTTTTATATGATTTTTATCACTATTTTATTTATGAAAAATATCACTTTCCCTTCAATACTATTGATTTTATTTTATTTCTACATATTTTTATTTATTTTCTTAGATTTGAAGTAATGAGAAGATTTAGTGCAAAAGAAGAGCATTTTGGTATAAAAGAAGAGACTACGGATCCAGACCAATGAGAGGCAACAAGATCTAAAGAGAGCTGATGAGATTTAGGCAAGGAGCTTTGTCCTGTAGGCAGCAAAGAGATTTCTCTCATCCAAAGGCGAGAAGCTTTACCGCTCAGTAGGTTGGCGAGAGGATTCTTTCATCCTGGTCGGGAGTCTTTCCACTGAATAGGTGAGAAGAGGGCCTTGTGGTCTTCGTGACCTCCACGTCTGCCAATTTTATTCAACTCACATAGCATCTACCCAATGGGATCTCCCTGAGCTCCGTAATCAATTTACTGACTACCAAATCCTCTCGATCTTCGCAAATCAAGCCGCATATCACTGAATCTTTCATTTTAGATAATTCCAATATTATTGAGATAATTTCTTTTTATGTTAACATCTATCTTTAGAAACTATTTTCCAGATTTTTAGGCTAGATTGTAGCCGCATTTGTTTTTTTTCTGGGTTTGAGTTTTGACATCTATATAATCCCATCTTTTGGGATGAATAAAGAGTCTTGGTTCATAATCTTAGTTTTAGTTTTGAGTTTTAGAGAGTTTGAGTTTAGGTTTTGATAGTTCAGAGTTTATTATTTGAGTTTCTTTCGAGGAGACAGATATGGGGGAGTAGAGGCGAGAGCCGCATGTTTCATCAACTGACTCCAAAAAAGAACACCATGAGTTTTATTCTTTTTCTTTTTAATTTCATTATGAATTAATTTTATTTTCTAGAGCTTTGATGTAGCCTAGCATTGAACACACAGTTTATATTCCAAGTCATTTTATTTTCAATATTTCCATGAATGAGTGTTTATTCCTTGGTCTTAATGCTTACAATTTTCTAGCTAACTATTTTTTGATCTTTTGGATTGTAATGAGACCGAGTGGTGATATGTGATTAAAACTTTAGGATTAAACATCATCAATTGAGCAAAAGCAGAGATGCTTTACCGCTACTAGTATGATTTTCAAGAAAAATCCAAAGAACTTAATGAGTCTCTAATTAGTTAAATTCACATAGCGATATGGAGTTATTAGTTGGAGATATTTTTGGTATTGTTTGAGAGAAAATATTGAATAGTTAAGGGATTTTTATCATCAATTTGGGATAATTTGAATTCTATAACAAGGAAGAATAAATTGTGTGAGATTTGCTTGGTGAAGTCAATTACTCTAGATCTATTTTTATTATTTTTAAAATCTTAAGTTTGATATTCTTTTCTTCAGTTTAATTTAGGTAAACCATTATTCAAATTTTGGTTTTCAAATTGCAATTAATTTAGTCAACTTCAATACTCAATACCATAATTATTTCCTGTGGGTTCTATAACCGTTTTCTTTAAAACACTTTACTACTTGTTACGATTCTGTGCACTTGCAGATTATATTTTTATGTGAACATTCTTTTCCCAAGAATCTAGGAACAAAAGATGTTCGTCACCTTCTAAGCAAAATGAGGGTAGGAAACAGAGTTAGAGGAAATCGGGTGCGCAATGTGTTCACAAATAGATGCAACCCTCGGAAATATTGGCCCAATAAATAAGATATTGAACTACTACTTGACCCCTAGAGAATGCAGAAACAATACAAGGACGTGAAAGCCTAGAACACAACACAACACACACATTGGTTTGCAGTATTGTTGATTTTGTTAAGTCTAATGATTGAGACATACATTTTTGCTTGCTTGATCATTGGAAAATAATACTTGTAAGCTTTGTAAGTTAGCGTCTAACTTACTCTTGAATAATGTACTTATGTAGTGTGTAAACTTTGCACATTGTCAATCAAATTGGATTGTGGAATTGTTGCTTGTCACATGCTGTGGTTTTGACGTTATACATACTTTCTATGTTCAAATGTTGCTTATTGATTTAAATGACATGTTTTTACTTTTGAGTAATGTTGTATGCTTGGTTGAGCTTCCACATGTTGATTTCTTGTACAAGTCTCTGCATGTTCTAATTCTTTCAAGTTGTAAACGTGATGCACTCTGGATATATAGTATAAGGACATAATGTTGTTGCATGAAGTCACATGGTCACATGTTACATGTTTCTAGGTTATGCATCAAAGTTTTTGTCACAAGTACATGTTATATGCATTACGGGTTGTGCATTAAAAGAAAAGAAAGAATAATGATTTTTTTCACGACCCCCAATTCCAGGATGAGAGAATATCCTAGTGGAATTCCTCTATCCACTCTTGAGTGCTTAAATTGGAGTGATAATCCTATTTATATTCAAGGCTTCAAGCTAAGCTCTTAATCGAATAAGGCACATAACGACTGCAAATATAGCTTGAGTTAGATTATTGGACATTTATTGTTAAGATGATAGGAAAAAAAAAACTGTGAAAAAAATTTGAAATGTTTATTGGTTGTTTAATTGAATTATTTTCGTTTAAAACTAAATTATTCCTTGCACAAATCCCACTTAAAATAAAAATATATATAAAAAAAAAAACTAAATTAAACTTGCAACAAAAAAATACTAGAGATAAGTATGCAACTTTACTCATAAAACTTTATATACAAATACAATCAAATTAGGACTTCATGCTTCATGAAACACCAAACTTCAAAGCGACTGATCTTGATACCTATATCTTAACATCCTGAACTTTTGTAACGATTCTACTTATTTATTTATTTTTATCATTTTGTCTGGATTTCTATTTTTTATGGTTAATAATAAATATTACAATGAAATTATAATAGTGCACGAGGACCCATTATGAATCCGATCCACCTCTTCAAACCACACTAAACATGCACGTAGACTATATATCCTTTACATTGCTTCCTTCTTCCTCCTAGGGTTGCCACGCCAAACCCAAACCTTGCACCTCCGTTCTGAAACTTTCCCTCAAACATAAACTTAACCCTTGCATCCTTTACGAAAAAGGAAGACTGTGAAAACAAAAACTTACTCAATTAATAAATGACACATACTCAATTAAACCCGACTTGACTCGCTAATACTTGTAAAGGTCCACTCATTAATTTATGCCTAAATATGCTCGTTAGCTCAACTTGCATAGAGGCATAGAGCTCATTCATACATCATTGAATATATATCTATATATATATAATTTATTCATATATATTAATATTCTTCCATACATATTAAATTTAATAATATAAATATTGTAACCTTTATAATTATATGCAACAAGTAACCCAGTTGCTTATGCCTAATCCTCTATGCATACATATTGACTATAATCCATAGCTATACGTTATAACCTGCATAATAGTTAATATTTAGTAGCTATTTTATAATATGTATAATATTTAATACTTAGGATTTAGTAGTTTCATACACTACAATGTGGGAACCATATAAGAAATAGATTCATAAATATTTGATAATCTTATAATTCACAATATAGGGTGTACATGATATATATATATATATATATATATATATATATATATTAGTTGTAAAAATTCAGTAAACTCAATTTTCTGTTGTAATTTTGTATTTAATTATTCAATTCATTCAAAATAAGTAAAAATTATTTAAAAGACTAAGGGCAAAACTCGAGTAATAGCTCGGCATGGACTCGTTAAAGAGCACGAGCAAACATCAATAAATAACTTGTCTTGGTTTGAGCTCATGCTTGATTAGCTCAAACTCGGCCTGGCAAGCTCTCCCAGCTCAAGCTCAAGTTATTTGATTCAACCTCAACTCAATAACTCAAAAAATTGACTCAGCTTAATCGATTACACTCTTGTTAGCATCCAAATTAGATTCATTTGTGATGGAAGTCTAATACCGTAAATACGATTCAATGTTTGTGATGATTTAATTTCATCAAATATTAAGCCCTGCATAAGAAAAGACTTCCCCTCTTCTGCACATTCTCCACGAAATTCACGAACCCAAAATCCAAACGCATTTCCCTATTCCGCAGGAACATAATTGTGTTGCAGCTCATGAGCTTCAAAGTTCAATATCGATCTCAATCTATATGGTACTCTTCTTCTTTGTCATCTCCTTCAAATGAAATCATTGGTTTCAAAGGCTTAGGAATCGAAGCAATGGAAGGAGACCCTTGGCCGTGGATATACTTCAGAGTAGTCTCCTTCGACCCATGACATTTTCAAGGACTTTTAGCCATTCTAGATAAATAGTTATTTTGCACAATCCATTCGGAGTATTCTGAGAGCATAAAATGGCATAGCAAAGCCATCGAAACCAACTAAATCATAACAGTATGTCAAATAAACCCTTCGGCAGTTTATAATGAAAAGCACAATGAGAGCTTGGTCTTAAAATGCGAAAAAAAAACTACAATAAATGAGCATTCCCTAAACTCAACATGCATTCCATTCTTTCATTCCTTTTTGTTTTTGTTTTTTGTTGTTTTTTAATAATTATTATTATTATTATTATTATTATTATTATTATTATTATTATTATCTCATCTTTTGTAATGCAACATTTCCTGCTATTAGAATTGAATAATGATAGATCCAGTCGTAAGGTGTGCAAGTCTCACACACTTTTCTTGAAAAGAAAAGTAGGGTCAACTATTAAAAAATTAATTTTTTCACATAGGTCTCATAGTTATCCACTTTTTCAAATAAAGTGCTCAGAATTTGCAAATCCTAAAGCTACAAATATCATTTCTCATACTAGAAACTTGACATGAGAATTAGTCATAAGCACTAACGGGTTGATTGGATACAAGAAATCTCTCAACTTATCTCATTTCATCTAATTATTACAATTTTTTTCAAACTCATACATAAAATACAATAAACAATTCAAAATTTTCAAATCTCAAAATAAAAGTAATATTAAAAATAATATTCTAACAATATTTTATTCAACTTTCAACTTTCATCTCATCTCAATTCACTATGCAAACATCCCTACTAGGGTCGGTACAAAGTCAACCAGAATAGAACCACAAAATAAACAAAATTGCAGCATCCTTCATCAAATGTCTCCCTGGCCAGAGAGTAGTTGCCCAATTTGGGTATAATTGTTTTATCTCATCTCATCTCATCATTATAATTTTTTTAAAATTTTCACACAAAATATAATAAACAATTCAATTTTTACAAATTAAAAAAAAAGTAACATTAAAAATAATATTCTCATAATATTTTATTCAACTGTCAACTTTTATCTCAACTCACTATCCAAACTGCACCTTAGATATTGTAGCACATGATTTGGATGTTAGTTGACATTTTTTTTACAAACCAATCTTGATCAAGCACAGTCGTCCAAAGGCCAAGTTCATGCATATCCAACACCTGTTCATGATCCCAGTACTTCTGTTTGCAGAAAATAGATTGCTTATTTATGTTTCGTTCAAATCGATGCAATCATTTATAAATGAGATCTAGAGCAGTCAGCGGTCTAAAGTAGATTAAAATTCAGTAAATAGTAGGAAAGCCTGCATTGCAACTTCCATCCATCTCATTGTTACCAAATACTTTGGTCATACACTTGGCCTTTTGACCAACATCACCTTCAGCCACTAACTTCGTCTCCGCCTTCATAAGCCCTTCCCGGCATTCTCTTTGTGCTTCCATAGGTTCATAATTACAAGGGCTCTTGCATCATTTTCGGTAGCTTCTCGGGTCTTGTCGCCTTTCTTCCATTTGGCCTCACGCTCTTCTTCTTGTTATTGATGCTTAAGCCTCACATCTTGAGGCCCTCCTCTCAAGCTAGGGCTCTTGGTACAGTTGTCTTCCTGATGTATCCATCTTTCTACCATCACACGATCACTTTCAATACTAACTCCTCTTCTAAGTTTGGTTCTTGGTGGCTCATGAATGGATTAGAGCACTAGTAGTGGGCTTAGCAAACTTTGGCCAAAATTTGACTAGGAAATTCACTTTTAAAATTTAGCTAGGCACTTTTCAATAACATTAAATAACAGACTCAACAAATCTATCACTATTTTATTAAAATATTGATTTTAAAATTTTCATTTTTTTAATCCTAATTGTAATTTGAATATTTATTCGTAATTAAAAAACAATACATTAATTTTTTAACGTTCATATTATTCAAACGGATAAAATTTTTTAACGGTCTTTTTTTTTTACAACGGTCCTACTTTTTCAACTGATATATGGTTTTATTAAAGTTTATGGTTATATTATAGTTTATTGTTGTATTAAAGTTTTTTCAACTCATATTTTTTCCAACTGTTTAGGACCTAGCTAAAAGTTGTACAAGTTGCTTTTGATCATGTTTTATTTTCATTTGTTCCTTTTGTTAGGTTTTGAAAAGATTAAAAAGCAAAATGGTTCATTCGGCAGATGTGACTTTTCAACATTAATGACAAATTGTGGACTAATCTCCTCATGTACGTAAAAGAATTTTAAGCGATTGAATATGTGCGGGAGAGAAGTGAGGCGAGAAGCAACGAGAAGATAATTTTTTAGTCCAAAAATAAAATTTGGCCAGCCCCTTGGGCTTAATAAATTTGGCCAGTGATATAATGTGTGGCTAAAATTAGTGTTCATTTGTTGAGTCTATTGTTACATTTTATTTTGCACCTTAGTTATTTCTTGGCCAAAATTTAACTTTGTTTATCCCACCACTAGTCCTCGAAATATCTAGGAAAATGATTGCCGTTTAACAAATAAACCATTCATCGATGCGTATCGAACCAATTAAAACGTCGAATTTATGTAGTTTGGTCGAAGAAAAATAGCTCAAAAACAAGTGAAAACCCCTCCGTTTCAAAGGTAACGAACGCGTTCAAGACCCAAGAAAAATCCCTATCCGTTTATCCAAATACCAACTCCCCCTCTCTCTCCATAAACAACGCACCCTTCTTCCAAAACTCCAACGTCCATCCAAAACAGCAAATGGGTTCGATCCTCACCAGCCGAATCCAAGATTCTTTAACACCAAATTCGAGCAACACCCATATATCCAAGAATCTCTCCTCCCCTCCATCTTCAAGAGGAAAAGCTAGCAAAGCAACCGATTCTTTTAGTACCGTGAGAGTCCTCCAATTTTCACAATAGCTTTAAACAAGACAAGCATTGGGCAACGCCGTCGTTCGGAACACCTCGTCGCACACATCGAACGCAAAAACCTTCTCGCCCCCAGTACAATTTAACGCCAACCAGAAATAAACACTACTCACATAAGCTGAATCGTATCCACGAAGATCAGGCACTTCAACATCGACGACAAGATTTCTCCAAGAACCACCGCTTCGGCTATAAACCTCCGCTTCCCGGTTCAGTCGAACAGGAACATCCCAGTAACGAGGGAGATGCGGCTTTTCACTCTCCGGCACATAGCAAATCCTCAAAGCCTTAAACTCCTCGTGTATCTGGTCGAAACCGAAAAAGACAGTGCCCACGTCCCAAGCGTGAGGGAGGAGCATGAGCTCCATCGTGGTGGGGTTCCAGACAACGATGTTGCCGGTTTCAAAGTAGTCAAAGATGCAGAGCAAGCCATTACAGGAACCCACAACCTCAATATCATGTGGGCTTTGTAACGGAAGATCTTGATGAATTTCAGAGGCAAAGGCGATAGTGCTGTAGCATAGGAATGAGTAAGACAGTCTTCCGTCTGTGGATTTGAGGGCGCGTTTTACGAAAAAGGAGTGGATGGGTGGGATTGACGAGAATACAATCGTTGATAATACATTTGGAGAGGTAATTGGGAGTACCGATGAGGGTGGCCCAAGATTTGCTGACGGATCGGAATCGGATAAGAGATTTTAGGGGAAGCCAGGGGAGAACTTCTAGAACCAGGTCTTCAGGGATATAGGCGGACATTGCTCCACTCTATCTTACACGCTCTCTATCTCTCCCTCTCTATTTAATCTATCTACTATTATATGTTGATGATATTGTAGTGACCAGCAACAATTCAATTCTTCTTAATGCTTTTATTGACAAACTATCCAAGGAATTTGCCACCAAGGACATGGGCTCATTAAGCTATTTTTTGGGCCTTGAAGCACATCGGACTTCCTCTGGTCTTATTCTCAGTCAGGCTAAATATGCTCATGAAATTTTGCAGCGTGCCAAACTGGTTGATAGTAAGCCTGTGAGCACTCCCATGGTCATTGCACATCACCTGTCCACTGATGGTCCTGACTTTGATGATCCCTCACTCTACCGTATAGAGATTTAGACAAGAATGGAGAAAATGATTCACACTTTTCTTATTAGAAGAAGAGGTATAAATACAAAATTTAGAAACTAAAATTACTCCTAAACTTGTGCTAATGTAAAACAACATATGTGAAAATAAATGAAAGAATGAGCTGTACAAATTTCCTAAACCAGCTGATCAAAGACAATAAGTGCCGGATGCAGTTACGAATCCTGATGCTGATTTTCTGCATGAATACTAGCTGTCTTGATATGCCCCCTCAAGATGGAGGTGCCATCTGCAACACCAATCTTGGATCTTAATAATTGAAAGCGCTGACGTGAGTGTGATTTTGTAAGGAGATCAACTAGTTGATCAATGGTATGGATGTGCTGCACACGAATAGTTCCCTTTTTGACAAGATCTCATACAAAGAGGAGATCAATTTCAATGTGTTTCATCCATGTGTGTTGGACTGGATTTAAACTGAAGTGGTTGGCACCAATATTATCACAAAACATTTGAGGTGCTTCTCTGAGATTGAGACCAAGTTCCTTGATAAGGGAATGAAGCCAAACTGTTTCTGATGTGGCAGTGGCTAGTGCCCGAAATTCTGCTTCTGTGGATGATCTTGAGACTGCCCTTTACTTGCGTGCAGACCATGCGATTGGATTAGGACCAATGAATGTGATGAAGGCAGTGGTTGAAACGCGAGTGTCCGTATTTGATGCCCAGTCCGCATCACTGTAGGTCTTGAGTTGGAGTTGATCATGCTTTTGCAGGAGGATACCGTGAAACATGGTCTGTTTAAGATACTTGAGGAGTCTTTTTGCTGCAGCCGAATGGGTTTTTGTCGGCTTCTGCATGAACTGGGATAATCTGTTCACTGCAAAGGCAATATCTGGGCGAGTGAGTCCCAAATACTGAAGTGCTCCAATGGTCTTGCGATACTCAGTGATGTCAACACATTCAGAATTATCTTTAACTGTAAGCTTGGCTGTAGTGGACATTGGAGTGAGTGTTTCTTTAGAATTTTCCATGGAGGTTCTTGAAAGGAGATCTCGAATGTACATATGTTGAGATAGAAAGAGCCCTTGTGGCGTTGGAATCACTTCTATTCCCAAGAAATAGTGCAAGGAGCCCATGTCTTTGACTGAGAATGTAGAGCGAAGCATGCTTATGATGTGATTCACAAAGCTAAGTGTGTTGCCTGTGACAATTATGTCATCAACATAAACAAGGCAGTAGCATAAGATACCATCAGACTTATAGATGAACAAAGAGTTGTAAGTGGCCGAGTGAATAAAACCAAGGTTGAGCAGTGCATCCCGAAGGGCCTTGTACCACTGTCTTGGTGCTTGTTTAAGACCATAGATACTCTTTTTGAGCTTGCAAAAATGATGAGGTTGAGATGGATCTTCAAATCCTGAAGGTTGATGCATGAAGACCGTTTCTTCAAGAGTACCATGCAAGAATGCATTATTGATGTCTAATTGACGAAGAGGCCAGCCATTCATGACAATAATGGTTAAAAGAAGCCTAATTGTTGCTGGCTTTACCACGGGACTGAAGGTTTGAGAGTAGTCAATTCTTGGCCGTTGATGAAATCCATTAGCGACAAGTCGAGCTTTATATCGATTGATTGTTCCATCTGGATTTTGTTTCTTCCGAAACAAAAATTTATACCCAACAAGATTCTGGCCAGGAGTGGGAGGAACCAGTTCCTAAGTCCCATGTTGAAGGAGGGCTGTCACTTCTTCTGGCATTGCCTTGCACCAATGAGGGTCTTTAAGGGCTTGACTTACACAACTTGGTTCGGGTGGTTCAGGTAAAGGGTGCTTGGTTGTGGTGTGGAGTTGTTTTGGCCGAAAGATATTGTTCATGGAGCGAGTGACAATGGTTCGTGGACATGGTGTTGGAGAAGATGGTATTGAATTTTCTGGTTGAGGGACGGAAGTGACTAATGGAGTGGTAGAAGATCTAATAGGTACCTGATCTGAACTGGAGATTGGTGCCTCTTGAGGTTGCACAAGAGCTGGATCTTCACTTGGAGTTGAAGAAACAGAGGGGAGATCTCCTTCAGCCCATGTGATTGTTGGAAGCTGCCTGGAAGCAAGCTGTAAATTTGGTAAAAAAAAAAAAAGAGGTTTCTGGTGTGGATGAGTCAGTGGGTGTTTGCATGGAAACCTGTTTGAAAGGGTATACAGACTCATCAAAGGTTACGTGTTTGGAGGTGTATATGCGCTGACTTTGTAGATGAAGACATAGATATGCACTTTGGCTAGTAGAGTAGCCAACAAAGACACAAGGAACAGATTTCTTTTGAAATTTGTTGGTGTTATACGGCTTCATCAAGGGAAAGCATAGACATCCAAAGGAACGTAATTTTTCATACCGAGGTTGTTGCTTGAAGAGGTGATTTATGATGAAGAACAGGTGATGGAAGTCGATTTATCAGATATGTGGCTGTTGCAAAAGCATAAGCCCAATATTCTGATGGAAGAGAGGCATGACTTAGAAGGGTTTGACCTGTCTCCACAATATGGCGATGACGATGCTTAGACACTCCATTTTGTTGGGGTGTATAAGGAGCTGTCGTATAATGACTAATGCCATGGGTTGTGAAAAAGGGTCGAAGAACAACGAACTCACCTCCATTATCAGAATATACTCCTTTAATTTTTATGTTAAAACGAGTTTCAATCAATTTGTAGAAATGAGGAAATATGGTTTTAACATCTGATTTTTGATGCAAGGGAAAGAACCACACATATTTTGTAAAGCGATCAACGAAAATAACATAATATTTGTGGCCATTGAGACTAGGAGTGGGAGAAGGTCCCCATACATCAGTGTAAATTAAGTCAAATGGGGTTGTGCTTGTTAGACCGTGTTTATGAAAGGGTAACTGATGAGCTTTATTGATAGAACACGAATGACAATTATTAGAATCAGAAGAACATGAACTGGTGGGAAGGGAGAAAGAACTAATAAGGCAAGCAACAACTTTGGATGATGGATGGCCAACGCGCTGATGCCAACCAACTACTGATGTGAGTTCATGGACAAAAGCAATCGGAGTAACAACAGGCAATGAGGGTAGAGGGTAGACTCCATGTTCACACGGTCCTTGAAGAAGAATCTCCCCCGTTCTCCGATCCTTTACATGAAAATAAGTTGGGTGAAATTCTAGGATAACATTGTTTTGCTTGTGAAGTGGTGAACATATATCAAGTTTTTGTTAATAGTAGGAACACATAGAGTATCGTCAACTTGAAATGTTCCGTTCGAAAATGGAAGAGTAAGTGAACCGGAATGAGTAATGGGCAAACCTGATCCATCTCCAATAATAACTTCATCAGTACCATCATACTCAGAGTGAAAGTGTAAATTTGAAACCTGAGAGGTGATATTATGGGAAGCCGCGGAATCAATGAGCCAACGTTTGTCTGGGCTGGGAGTAGCAGTTGTGCAGTTCACAGTGGCTTTAGATGGTTTCAATTTCGGACAGTATTTTGTAGTGTGGCCTTGTTGATCACAATATTGACACCTTGGAGGGTACTTGTATTGTTTGTACTGTCGAGGCTTTGAGTTGGAGTCATTCTTGGGTTGTTGATAATTTGATGAAGACTGATTCTTCGAGGAACGTGAGTCCCTGTGTTGAGTGGTATTGGCAGTAAGTACCAAGGATTGAGCAGTGGAGTCAAGCCGTTGAAGATAGGCCTCATGACCAAGTAGCAGATCATGTAATCCTTCAAATGAAAGAGAAGACTCTCGGGCTCGAATCGGAGCAACAATGTCACGAAAATCAGATCCTAAGCCATGAAGAACATACAAAGTGATGTCATCTTGAGATAATGGTGCATCAATGAGGGCAAGTTCATCGGCAATGGTTTTTACAGAGTGTAGATACTCTGTAATGCTGCGAGTTCCACGTTGCATGAGGGTGAGATCCTCTTTGAGCTGCATGACATGAGTCCTGGATTGACTAGCATAAAGTTTTGTTAGTTTAGTCCAGGCTTGGTATGACGTCTTGGAGGTTGCTATGAGTGGTATCACAGCTGGGGACATGGAAGTCAGAATTGCACTTAGAATAAGTTTGTCCTGACGGAACCAAAGGTGATGAGCTGAAATGGCAGCGGCATCAGTTGACATCGGTAGGGGTGGGCAGATATGAGTGCCGTCGACATAACCAAAGAGGTTATAGCCGAGGAGAAGAGACTCGAATTGAGCATGCCATGAAGGGAAGTTGGTTGATGTGAGATGTGCTGTAATTTGCCGGGTGGCATTGATGGCTATTGGAACACTATCAGAGGAAGAAGTGGCCATTGCGAAAGCAGGAAAGACAGGAAAGACACGTTGGAGTTTTGAGGTGTTAATCTGATACCATATAGAGATTGAGATAAGAATGGAGAAAATCATTCACACTTTTCTTATTAGAAGAAGGGGTATAAATACAGATTTTAGAAACTAAAATTACTCCTAAACTTGTGCTAACGTAAAACAACATATGTGAAAATAAAGGAAAGACTGAGTTGTACAGATTTCCTAAACTAGCTGATCAAAGACAATAAGTGTCGGATGCAGTTACGAATCCTGATGCTGATTTTCTGCATGAATACTAGTTGTCCTGATATACCGGTCACTTGTCGATGCTCTTCAATATCTCACTATCACCCAACCGGACCTTGCTCATGCTGTCTCTGTCGTAAGTCAATATATGCACAAGCCTTCCCTTTGTCACTTTCAAGCTATTAAATGGATCCTATGCTACATCAAGGGAACTTTGTAGTATGGTCTCTCTTTCACTCCATCTTCTTCCAGCGATATTCACGCTTACTCGGATGCTGATTGGGCCGATTGTCCTGATACACGACAGTCCATCTCTGGCTATGCTATCTATCTTGGTAATAACCTTGTCTCTTGGCGTTCCAAGAAACAACCGATAGTGTCTCGTTCAAGCTGTGAATTAGAATATCGTGCACTCGCAAGCACCACTGCTGAAGTCAAGTGGCTTGGTCATCTTCCTCGTGATCTCAATGTGACATCTTCCTCTTCTCCGATTCTACTTTGTGATAATCAGAGCTCTATATTTCTTGCTGCAAATCTAGTCTCTCACAGTCGCTCGAAGCATATCGAACTCGATTATCATTTTGTGTGCGAATTGGGGGCCACCGGAGAACTTCGGCTTCAATATGTCCCTACCAATCTCCAGCTTGCCGACATATTTACCAGGAGCTTTGGTCGCCCTTCATTCATATTCCTTCGTTCCAAGCTTCGCGTTCGGGACTCTCAAACGCTAGGCTTGCGGGGGGTATTACGGTTACAGATCAAGATCAAGACGAAGCTCAAGATAAAGATGGAAAGAATTACTCCAAAGAAGATCAAGATAAAATCCCTTAATTATAGGAAACGGATGTAAATAAAATATTAGAGTTTGATTCAGACTTAGCAACGTGTATATGAAAACACTATTATAAATACAAAGCATCACCACCCAAAAGTCCCACAGTGATTTTTACAGAATGTTTACATCTCGCTCCTCTATTCCTTGCAAATAATCGTTAACTGCTGCTTATAAAAAATGAGTAGCGTAGAAATTTTAAAGGGACGGTGTAATACGTACGGTTGTAATCGATCCAATTTGGTTTGATTTTGGACATATTTTTATAATCAAATCGGTATATATTGATTTTAAGATTTGAAAAATCAATATTGCACCCGTTAATCCCTAAACTGGTATTTCTAATTTTACCAGTTCCGATTTGATTCGATTTGATTTTCTCGGTATATTATATAGTATTTGTATTATAGTATATAAGAATATAGTGATAATATATTGTAATATATTATAATTGTATTATAGACTATAGTGATATATTATAATATATAGTGATATAGTACAAATATAACTACTAATACAATAGATTATAGTGATAATATATAGTTATTTATATAGGATTTGAAAATTTAAAATTATATTAATTAGTAATTTATCATATAATATATATATGAACCGGTCTGGTGTTAGAAAAAAGAAAATTGGAACTGAACTGATTTTGACCGGTTTTGAGAAAAATTGAACCAATACCGGAACAGAACGAACACTGTACTGGACCGACCAACCGGTTCGGTCGGGTTTGGTCTAGTTTACAGGTTTTTTTTCACCCCTACCAATACAACATCCAACATGTATGGACTTCATAGTTTATTTATATTTATAAATCTTTTTATCTTCTAATTACTTTTAAACATTTTTATATGTTTAAAAAAATATACAAATTCACTAATATATAATTACTTTATTAACCATTAAGAGAGAAAAAAAAGAAAAATTTATGAACGATCAAATTGAGGCGACAAACTAAGGCGGCATACAATAACTTTCCAAATTAAAAGTTTTTATCTGAAATATTTTTAATTTAAGGAAATTAGAACATTTCCTTAAAAAACTAATAAAAAATTTGTTTCTTTGAAATCACATTTATATGATAAGGTGGTTTTATTTTATTTTGTTTCTTGTCCTTATAAATATTATTGTGCATATATATATATAGGAATCTAATATAGGAAAATGCTCATATTCCATTTTTTAATTAGCTCTACTAAATAAAGGAGAGAGACATCATTAACAAGAAAACTATCAATTTCTCAAGCTCCATATCCATCATCCTATGTAGGGTTGTAATCGAGCTGAGCTGAGCTAATCTTTGGCTTGCCGAGTTTAGCTCGACTAAAAATACTCAAGCTCGAGCCCGAGCTCAAGATTTTTATCTAATCTTTGTTTTGTTCGAGCTCGAGCTCGTCCCAAAACCGACTAACAAGTAGAACGTCTATTGAATTGGTAGAACTAACAAGTAGAACCTCTACTGAATTATATGATTTTAAAAATTTATAAATAATTAATACTTAGCTAGTTGATATTTATCCATAACAATAATATATTATATACCTACATAACTTATTAATGCATATACATAATATAATAGCATATATTTATTTCATATATGGTTCTCACATACTATATATGAAATTATTTAATCTTATTGACTAATTATTGACAAATTATAAAATATAGTTTAAAAGCATGTTCAATATTTAGGCATAAGTAATTAGGTTATATATTATATATTTGATTATAAAAGTGCTACACTTATATTATTAGTTAATACATATATATACATATGTATATATATATATGTGTATGTATATATTTATCAATATATGATTGAGCTTTAATCGAGTCAAGCTAATGAGTCGACACGAGCATAAATGTGCGAGCCTTAACGAGCCTAGTTGAGTTTGGCCTGGTATTTTTCATTTACTAATTGAGTGGGTATATGCTTTCACAGGCGATTTTTTTTATTCACGAGTCGAGTTTGATTCGAGTTTAACCGGGCAAATATTGTGCGGGCTATCGAACAAACTGATTCATTTACAACCCTTATCCAATGCCTCCATGGTACTAGTAGAATCTCTCCACTCGAGAATTAATATCACTGAGTCATGATTGCCAAGTGATCATCTGATTTCGAAACCTCTAGGAATTCTCACTAACACCACTATTTTCAGTAAGTCATAAATCAATTTAGGTATAGACTTCACCAATATCGAATTAAAAGCGCAAAAAACCATTGTTTTGTGCAATAAATACATTCTATGACCTTTTTGCAGGAAACTAGTAATATATCTTTTTCTTATTCTTTAATCAATTGTAGAAGAGAAAAATTTTTGCGAGAAGTTATCTTAGAATAAAACCCATATTGCATAAGTGCAACCTTGAGCAAGATTTGTTTAGGCTCAATTGTCAATTTAGTTGTACTTAGTTATTCAAATTTTGTCATAGTTACGATGAAAACCTCTAAGATGCTTGGTATTACATTACTCCCAACGGGTGTTGAAAAGTTCTTCTATTTGCTAGGACCTAGTTGTTGTCTCGAGAGAGAAATAAAACTTAAGCAATATTACTAGTGTTAATACTACAAAGAGGTTCACCGAAATAACTTTTAAATAAATATGTCTGTCATGAATGGCCTCAACACTTTTACTTCACTTTCAAATTTGATGTCCTTACTGGCTAGGTTATAATGTGCTTGTATATTTGTTAATCTAAGAGCATTGGCATTGATGTCTACATATGCAAATGCAAACACATATTTGCATAATGTAACCCTTAATTTGACTGCATTAGATTATGCATATTTAAAATTTTACGTAGGTATGAACAGTGTTTCAACAAGTTTGTAGATGCACTATTCACTCTACAAATGTTATTTTACTAATTTTCTCTCTCTCTCTCTCTCTCTCTCTCTACAAACGAGATTATTTTTGATATCCAACTCGTGCTTTCTCCTTTGTTGTCCTCCCGGTCTCAAATTCTCCTCATTTTGATACTACCTATTAGGGCAAAATCCAAATCTTGCTTCCTGGACAATGGTTAGGAGACTTCCACTCGAGTTATCGAGCATATTCCGGTAAATAGTTCTTTACACTTTCTTATGGTTTTGGATTTTCGGATTTCACGAGAGATTTGGTTTTCGTGGGGAGGATAGGGTTGCAATTCTTGGGTTTATTTTTTTGTTACCATGTACGTGCGTTCGTATTATCTGAAAATTACATGTGGTCTTTTGCTATGATAGTTCTTTTCTCAACAATTTAGGAACAAAATATGTTCGTCGCTTTCTAAGCAAAATGAGGGTATGGAACAAAATATGTACGTGTGTTCGCACTTTGTGTTCACAGGTAGATGCAACCCTCAGAAATATTGGCCCAATAAATAAGATATTGAACTACTACTTGACCCCTAGAGAATGCAGAAATGATACAAGGACGTGAAAGCATCCCAAAGGTCTGATGCACACATCTGACTTTGTATATATGTGTACTTATCACCATAAATACTATGATCCCAAATATTTACCTCTGTTAAGTTGCATCCACGAGTGGCCCACAAGTGTATTACCAATATGGAGTAACTATACAATTCTTCATATCTTGAACAATTTTTCTAGTTGTTTAGGGCAATAGTTATCTAACAAAGTGCTACATGCATCAAATAAGAGGTGTGCTAAATTCTTGACAGCTCACATATGCCTCACTTTGTTGGGGGAAATGTTATTTCATTTTTTTCCCTGTCCAGATAGCTAGTTCTAGGCAGGTTCAAATCTGTCCTCCTTGAAATGTGATTTGTTCTACTTCAAACATTTGTGACGATATAAAGAGAATGTTCTAATGAATTACTCCAAGATGTTCTCCATGAACAAAATCCCATATTGCAAAGAATGATGTGAAAGGATATAGAAATCAAAATGTTTGCTAAGCTTATGTGGTTGTAATGTCTTATTTCATTTCCTTAGCATTGTAATTAGCGACCTTTTTATACTTTAAGAACAATGTAACTAGAGACTTTTTCTAAAGGCTATAGAAATCAAAATGTTTGCTAAGCTTATATCTTATTATCCATAATTATATAATTATATGGTTATATACATTTTGGTATGACTCATGAGAATGTGTCAACGAGAATACCTCCTGGGAGCTGTTTGGAAACTGTTTGGCCTGTTTTAATTGCCAATATGATTATGAGTACATTCTTGATACTGTTGAAGGATGAACATTTTGTCCTTCAATACAATGATACTGTTTAATGTGTTGTTTTAGTAACATTTTAGCCTTCAATATTTTGTTAAACGCTGAACACTTTAATTGATGAGGATCTCTTCTTCACCACAATATTGGAAAATGGTGGGTGTGGTATTAACAACCCTCCGATGGATAGTGCAAATGTTGATGTCCAAGTGACACAACCCCAATGGGAAAAAAGGGCAGCTAAAAAAAATCCAAGCAGGGTGTGTCATTTACTATAGAGGAAGATAGTCTCCTCATTTCAGCTTGGCTTAACATTATAGACTTCATACGGGGGACTAACCAAACCTCCACCCAATTGTGGAAGAATTTATGATTACTACTCCACCTATAAAAAACCTAACAATCAAGAATGGTTTGTACCCTTTTTGACCAATCAGTGATCAACCATTCAAAAATGCGTCAATAGATTTTGTGGTTCCATAGCTCAAGTTGAAAGAATGCATCCAAGCGGTGCAATCGAGCTAGACAAGGTATAATGACTTATTCAATGTTTTATTGTTCTAATTATTAAGTATTTGCAATGACAGAGTGTACCAATTGTTCTACTATCTTGTAGATTGATAAGGCAAAAATTTTATACCGAGAGACCCAAAAAACCAACTTAGACATGGATCAGTGTTGGAATCTTTTGCGGCACCAACCGAAATGGCAAGCAGACATGGAACTCATAAGAAGAAAAGATAATGTGTCACGTTCAGGTATTACTCCAAACTTAATACCTTTATGGGAAGACATGAAAAATGTGCCTGTGGATTGTGAGAGACCTCCGGACAAGAAGGCTAAAAAAAAGAGAGAAACAAATAAAAGGTAAGGAAATACAAGATAATGAATTCTATGAGGCCTTAAGGCAAATGAAAAATGATAGGAGGACTTGTATAATTGAGAGAAAAGAAAAATTGATGAAGTTTGACAATAAAGATTTGAGTTATTACTTCTTAAGAAGAGAAAAACTGATATGGAAATTATGAAATTGGATATTGATTCCATGAATTCTGTGCAGCAAGAGTATTTTCATAATCTTCTAATGGAAATCATTGAGGAGCAAAGGAATAAGACCATATCTCGTATATAGTTGTATGCTTAGTTTTGAGTATTTTGTAATTGTTTTGATTGTGTGGTGACATGTTTTCGGTATTGTTGTGCTGCTGGTTACAACAAAATGGAAATCATTTTTTGTACTGTTGGTTGATATCAAATGGTTACTACTTGCTGGGAGCTGGAACTTGCGGGTGGTGGAGTTGTTGCTTCCATTTTCATTGTTGGTTGCTATTTGCTTTTTGGAAATTTAGGGATCTGATTTGTATAAGTTTTGGTGGTGGAATGGCTATGCGTTTGGTGAAGGAAATTTGTATTCTAGACAACTTGGAGGAATTTGTATTAAGTGTATGAATTTGTATCAAAATCAACTTTGTGGAATTTGTATTAAGCTGATTTTTATACAAGGAATTTGTATTAAGTTGGTGATACAAAGTGTTTTAGAGCACATATTAATATTTGTTGATCAAATTAGTGTATATATAAAATTGGTCATCTTGATATATGAAACTGGTAATATTTGGATACATGAAATTGGTATTTTTGAGCACAGGTTAAATGATAGAATTTGTAATGGGTGCTAATTGCAATATATATATATATATATATAAATAATTTTAGGAAAAAAAATTAATAATAATAATATTTTATTATTATTTTGGCTCAAAGATGCATAATGCAATTTGAGAGTTTTTCTTGAATGACAAAATCAATCTCTAAAAGATGTGATTTTGCATATGCGTATAGTGAAACCAATGTTAGTGTTCTAAATTGTTTCAAGATTATAATGCTCAACCTCACATATGAGAGCAATTAATTTTTGCGTTACAAAAAAATACGCAACTTCCATCAGTGCCCATAAAATTCTCAATGACAAAATAGTTTTTTAGTTCTATGTATTAGGTATTCCCTTCAACTTCAATAAAAATTGTAGTGCATAAGTCTCATGCACACTTACAATTTCATTCAAGGATCTTTAGAGCTTTTTATAATAATATTGGTTTAACGTTATCTAACACTCCTAAGAATCGTCATTTATTTCCAATTATTGCTCATGGCGGAGATTAAGGTCATATCAGTCGCACACCTAATCTTTAGACTTTCTTCTCGATTATTTCAAACTTATTACCAGGGTCGGCTCAAGGGGTAGGCAACCAAGGCCACCGCCTAAGGCCCCCCTTGTGTAGGCCCCCACAATAAAAAAAAAATATAGAAGAAGATAGGTTAGCATAAAAAGATGGTAAAAAATTTGCCTAAAATAACTTCAACCTTAAATGGTAAAATTTGGTAAAAAAGAAAAAAAAAACTAGTAAATATAAAAGTTTTACTAAAAAAAATCTTACCCAAAAGGTACAAATTTTTCAAATAAGGGTGAAACTAAAATAGAAGTGTCCAAACGATATATTATTGTTGAATATTTTCTAAAATATGATATGTATTTTTATTTGATGGCCTTCATTTTTTTTCAAAATTAAGTAATAAAAGAAGTATTATGGATAAGGGATAATACTCTATTTATATAAAATTTAGATTCTCTTTCAAGTTGTTCTATTTGTTAACAACAATAGTTTATTTGCCTCAAAATTTTTTTGAATAAAATCTCATCAATATTATATTTAAGTATTCTTATCATTTTTTAAATTAAAGCCTCAAATACTTAAGGGCTCATTTGGATACTAAGAATACCTTAGAATATTTGTGAATAGTAGTGAAATAGTTTGTGAATAGTAGTAAATATATTATATAGTTTGTGAATATTAGTGAATGGTTTGTGAATAATCGTGAAGTAGTTTGAGAATATTTGAGAACAATTGTGTTTCCAAAGGAATATTTATTATCTCGCCTTAGTCCAAAAAACAAATTGAGTCGCCCCTACTTACTATCCTATGCACATTTAATTGCACACACATGTAAGAAATTTGTTGTGTCAATCTAAGGTTGAATAAAAATAATTAACATGTGTAGCAAGATTAAAAACTCGCTAAACTTTCTAATCATATCTTGCGCCACAATGCCTAATTATTAATTTCTAACTTAATTTTTGCACAAATTTATACCATATATGAGATTAATTCCAAATCAATCTCGATCATATTCCCACTAAGATAGCAGTTTACCAAGTCAGTCACATGCTAAAACAATTTATTCTTAGATTGAAGAAATTCATTTGGGTCAATCATAAGCATGAACAATGCATACTCAACCTACTTGATACTCTATTTTACCACATCCTCAGAACTCGAATAATTACTAAAATTAGCCTAAACAAATCTTGTTATAAAACAAGCTCATATTTGCATGTAATCACAATACATGTACACAAATTGTCACATTTCGTAAAAACATTTATTTTTCAGAAAAAATAATAATCTAGGCAATTTATAGCATAAAATAAAGTGTTTACTAAACGTGACAAAATGATCTCATAATATTATGGCATACATATATTCAATAACCATAATCACTTGTTCAAATAAACTATGAAATATTTGAAAATCATGCCAAACAAAAATATTAAAGGAAGAAAAAGCATTCATGTGGCATAAATTTGGTGAATAAGTGAAAAAAATAAAAACATTCAGCAACCACATTAACAATGAGCTCCAGCCGAATGGTTTTGCTCATAGACAAGGTGTATAGGTCTTGGGTTTAAAACACCATTCATCACTTTTGTCTCTAATGACCCAAACAGAACACAAAGCTTTGATGGGTTGTGCGCATTGGGCGGCAACCCGTTGGTCCAAATATGCACACCAAAAAGTCCATTGCCAACAAGACCCTTTTGTTGGGCCACAAAAAGTGGCCCAAGCTTTCAAGAAAAATAGCCTGGGAGTTTTTTTAGTGTACTGGGCCAAACTAGAAAGCTCGTGGGCTGCCTTCTGGGCACCCAGCAACCTCATAGGCCTTTGCTTGCTAAGCCTAAGGCCCAGTTCACAAAAACCCTTTTTTGGACAAAAACATTTGGGCCAAACTTTGAAATTGATTAAAAATGGCCCAAACCAATTTTCATTAACCTAAAACCCATTTGCCAAAAAACAACACAACTATCCATCTTCTTCCTCCCTACGCCATTAAACTGTTCAAATTCAAGAAAAATAATTCAGGCCCCCACCGGTTGCAACGTGGTAGCCATCAATGAAGACGTCATAGCTCTTGGTAGAGGCACTGTGTCGGGGCAACACTATATCATGGCAGCATGACACAGGTGTTGCCTATGCATAGCACCATGGACACTGAGCTATACTCGGCTGTTGGAAACACAGTGCCATGGGTGATGATCCAAATGGTGCAAGCAACACCATGTGCGGCGCAACACTCAGCTAGTGTGCCCACGATGTGGTGCTCATTGCAGTCTCTTGGCTGCTCAATGCGCTCCGCATAATGGCTATAGTGTGTGCAACTCCTGACTTAGCATTGTGTGTGTTGTGACGCCCATAGATTTCGCTTGGGATTGGACAGACATTTAAAGCATCGAGACATGCAACACAAGGTTACCTGCCCCCGTTCATGATATATAAGATGCAATATTCCTAACATGCATCTAGCATTATGCAATATTCGCAGCAGATGATTTTTTTTTTAGCAATACTGTGCACCAAACTTATTATATCCCAAATAGTTAACACATAATCCATGCGTACTTAACAAAATAAACATCCACGATTACCACACGGGTCTCAGAAGACTGTAATCTCAAAACAACGGAGACCTGGCTGCATAATTACATTACCAAAATACACTATTGGGCTAGTTCGTTGAGTAACTTGCGTAACTTGACTAACGATGTCGGAATATTATCCAAAAACGTAACTATGGAGGCTGCAAGCTCTGTGTTGCATGTACGGCATCTAGTCAACCTCCTCCAGTCTGCCAGTGTCTGCTTCCTGCTCTAATCCTGACACATCGCCTACCATTTGGAAGGAATGGTAGTTGAGACTATCACGGTAAGATTTGATTACAAATCTCAGCAAGTTAACAGAGAACTTCCTTACAGGTTAATGATGCATACATGGCAGTAAAAGCATGAATGCATAATCAAAGTTATAAGTAAGTATAGCATAACTTGACATGTAGCATGACATAAATGACATAACTTGAACTGAAACTTAGCTTGACGTGGCATGACATGTACGTGAACTTAAAACATAATATGGACTTGAAACATAGCATGAACATACATAATTTAAACATGAATTTGAACAGAACATGAACATGAACCTGAGCATAACATAACATAAATGTGAACTTGAAATATAACATGAACGTGAACATGAACATGATATAACATGAATGTGAACTTGAACATAACATGAACGTGAACATAACATGACATAAACATGAACTTGTTGTCTTATTTCATGGGGTTACCATAATTGCATAATCTTATCTCATGGGGTTACCATGATTGTGTATTCTTATCTCATGGGGTTACCATGATTGCATGATCTTATCTCATGGGGTTACCATAATTGACATGAACTTGAAACTTGACATGAACGTAAACTTGAACATAACATAATTTGAGACATGACTTAAATGTGAAATACATGAACTTGGAATCTTATTCAGTAGACTTAATTAATAAAGTGACCATGCGGGTGCTACACGAGTTCCCCTGAGCCGTGTGTCCTTGCCGATTACAACATCACAACACATGTGTCTATACCAGCTGTGAGTGCATTAATACGTACTCCACAGTTGTTGTGGCCCCATACTTCATGCTCTACAGTTGTTGTGGCCTCATGAACTGTTTGTGCCACATTTATTGTGGACACAGATAAAATAAAGTGTGGCTCCATCGGTGTTAGTGCTTGGCGCTCTCCAGTGGCTAGCTAGTTAGGCCCCATTCGCAACTTGTTGATCGTACTTCATCAACCCAGGAAATTTCACACCTATTTAGATATTCCAGCGTGAACAAAGTTGTTTCACTAAGATATTACCCCATCCTAGCACTTAGGGTCGTGATTGACATGAATAACTTAACAAGACCGTTCTCAAGCTACACAAACTGTATTTGAGATGGGATAACATTAATACGAAAAGATAGAAGTCTTGACGTAGCATAACGTGACATGAACATAAGATGAAAGTCATGACATACATTGCGATATAAATGTAACAAACAACATTTCATAACATAGCATACATGTAATTGACAATATTTCGTAATATGGCACAACATGTAACAAACAACATTTCGTAACATGGCATAACATGTGACAGTAAATATTACGTGACATGACATACATGTAATAGATGGCACACGTAATGTGACATACTTGCAATAGATAGTAACATGAGACATAATATATTGTGTAACAGATAAGTATTTCATGATAGAATAATTCGTGTAATAGATAAACATGTGATGACATGAAATTGCATGACATGTATAAAAATATATGAACATAAACTGTAGTTCCCTTACCCATCACACATACATAGTAAACTGAGAGCTAACTTACCTCGATAGTCGCGTTCTACGAGAATAAAGCGCGAAACACGAAGAACTGTCAGAGGGTATTCTAAAAGTTAGAAATTAATTTACTAAGAATTAGAAATGTGAAAAGAGACAACTTAGAGTAAAATGACCATTTTACCCTCTACATGTGAGAAAATGACCATTTTACCCGAAACTTAAGGATTTCACATCCTAACTCTAAAAAGTACCAAAATTTACATTCTTAATGTAAATTTTGTCCTAAACTCAAATAGCAACTATGGAAAAATTTAAAACCATTCACAACTATGGAAAACTCACTATGGCCAAAACATTCATAGGCAATTTCTCTTGATTTTGGTTTGCAATTTCTTCCATCTTCAAAACCCATGATTAAACCAAAATTTTGTGACAAAGATCTTCCTATCCTAAGTTTAAAAATACACTTAAAATATCCATTAAGAAAAAGCTAATCATCAACACCAAACTTTTTGTAAAAAGACCCAAACACCTTAAGTCACAAGTTTTGACCTTAATAAAAACGTCTCCAAGAATTCCAAAAAAATCAAATCTTACTTCTAACATATTCATAACATCATCCAAAGATCAACCATGCTATAAATCATCAAACAAAAGTCACCAAAAATCACAAAACAACACTTGGAGTTTGTGGTTATACACTTAGTCCAAAACAAAAACTTTTCTCTCAACTAACTTTGATCAATCTCTTGATCTATGGCTTAAAGACATTTGATCTTCAAACTAAAATATCACATGGTATAAAAGTGTGTCCTAAAGAAGATCCAACTATCAAACTTAAAATCACGTGGCTAAAATTTAATAAAACATGGATCTAACTCAAAAACATCAAATCTTTGGCCTAACCGAAATCCCTTTGCATAGAAAATCATATCTTTAAAAACAATACTAAATATCTTCGAAATGACATCCTAACATGTGTATAAGAGGCTTAGGATCATCATCTAAAAATATCAAAACCTTTGGAATAAGATTAAACCCCAAAATATTCAAACTTTCTCAAAACAAAAACTATTTTTCCACTTCCAGTTTTCAAGTTTCTATATCTAAGGAAATCTATCATCACAAGCTTTATTCATGCAACAAAACCTCAATGAACATTCATAAACACACGCTAAAAACACTCCAAAAACATTTTGGACCAAGATATGTCCATTAGCTTGGTCAAAAATTCCAAAAGATATCATACTCTCTAGTTTCACGCCCAGAATGACCTTTCCATGGTTAAAAATACTTTTGACTAATCAAATGAGCATCGAATGAGACTAATACGATATACAAGAAACTAGAGTCAAAGACGAACAACTTTTATGAAGGAGTCATCGTGAGAAAAGACATATAAAGGGTAAAAAATGGTCACGCAAAAAAGACTCATAAATATGTCCAGGAGAGCTCTTTTGGGTTTCTCTCTAATAACGGGGGGGAAGAAGTGATAAAATGGATAAAAGTGTATCTTGTACGACTTTAGACTGCTGGAGGGGAAATTTATGGGCCTGAAAGACCCTTGATTGGAGTTGGCTATGTGACATAAAGGGGAGAGTAGTGAGGGCAAAGGACTGCCTGCAGCAATTGTGAGAGATAGAGGTTGATGGAGTGGACTTCTCCTTCACATCAAGGCACTATTGGGTGCAGCCAATGGCAGTGGATGGTCTGCCACATGGGGGAGAAAACTTCTTCAAGAAGCTTTGCGAAGGTGGCCAAATTTGTGGGCCTTGCTGGGCCCCAACCAAGTGGGCCTCAATTTAGGGTTTAAATGGGGTTTGGTTAGGGTTTGAGATGCTATCAAGCCCAAATCTAATTTTTCTTGATCCAATCAAATTTCCAAGACTTAAAAGGTTGGATAATGATGTCATAACAAGGATTTGATTAACCTATAGCATATGGAAGTGAGTTAATCAAGTGATTAAACACAATGCTAGAAATCGGGTTAGAAAGGGTTTGGAGGCCAACTTTAGGGTTTGGGAAACTGTTTAGGGTTTCGGTTTCAACCAAGTTTTTGGGGTTTCAATTGGATCCCAACCACATAGGGTTTTACTAGGGTTGAAACACTCTTTGAATTGGTACAATTTGGTTGATAAGATGAAACAAGGTTTTGCTTAGGTTGCATGATCTCACACCTTGATTTCCTTCACAAATCTATCTAATGGTTCCTCTTTATACCAAGTGTCTAATATTATTACCTATGTGTGGTTAAGATCTTCCCAAGTGTCTAAATAAAACTTCTCTAACCTAATTTGGATATTCTACACCGTGATTTTGAAAACACTACATTGGGTGTGCTTATCGAGGCTACTATTCACTCAAAAAAATGTATAATAAACTTAGTGCTGAAAAGTTCTAAATATTCATATTAACCTATAGTGAAAATCGTTTACCGAAATTCAACCCCGAAATGCTCCTAAAAATAATTGCACAATTTCAAACAACCGTTTCGTCTGAAATTATGAAAATGGATCCTTGCACCATAAAATCCTAAATAATCACCTAAGTCTAATGGTGTAGACCAAAACACATTCTGACACTTCTAACTACCTCAAATAATTAAACTCATATTTCTAGCACTACAGTGAGTGATAACACTGACTATGTTGACAGACTAAAACTCGCGCGATTGGTCGATTCGTAAAAATTTATGAGATTTTCATGAAGTTTCTAAAGTCAATAGAAATTCTACTAGTGAATTTCTAGCAGGCTCTTACATGTGTAACATCCCTTCTCGTAGGTCAGGAATGTCATTTACATTTGAAAAATAATGCCTTGTAAATAGATTTGACATCATGAAAAGAAATAGCTCATTTATTGAATCATAAAACTTACCTAACAGGTTCCATATATAAAAGCCAAAACATAATAAAGAAAGATAATCTAGTCCTGTGTGACATTTAATCTTATTCAAATGTCTAAGTATAACAAAATCCATGTGGCAATAACATTTATTCAAGGTCTAAGTTTCTGGAAGAATAATCTACTCTTGGCACTCTTGCTCCGTATCCACACCTTCATCATTTGGGACATTAAATGATAAATACAAAGAAACAAATGAGTCAAAGACTCAGTAATTGCCAATCATAATGTAAACTTAATTTTAACTTAACCTTAGGATTGGCTTTGAAAACTTTCATGCATAGTCATGCATGCATATGGCATACAAATCATTCATCAGTAACTTAGGCAGAATTCAAGATATAATTCAATACATGTAACATGAATAAATGAGTGATTGACTCTATGCATTTCATATGATACATGCATGACTTATTCATTTTGTCTTTCACTTACTTACTGACCATCATAACATATGTGCATCGGTCTAGTTGTCGTTGATTGCATAAATTGTTGCATAACATATGTTAAACCACGCTTAGATCCATGGCATCTCATAGATCATAGCATAAATATGGTGAACCACGCTTAGCTCCGTGACACCACATAATTCATATGTTGAACTAGACTTAGGTTTGTGGCACCACAGAAATTATAGTAGAACATGTGGTGGATCATGCTTAGGTTCGTGTCTTGCATATCCATCCATAACAAAAGGCCAATCTTCAAAACTTACTTATCGTTCGCATGACTACTTACTTATCTTATATTACAATAATATAGACTTAATAATACTTAATATTAGAATTCTTGTAAACTATTACTATAGTCTAATCATAATTTTAGTATTCAACTAGAATAGTCTCCTCTCTGGTGGTGATTCCAGAGGTGGTGAGCGGTAGTCCTTGTATGGTCCTTGATTTGGAGAGTTTAGTGTGGGTCAGATGGATGAGATCGAAGACTTGTGGAGTAATTTGAGGTTGATAGAGGAAGAAGAAGCTTTTATTATGTTCTCTCAAGGTAGTGAAGATGCAGTGAAGGGAGAGAGAAGTCTAATTGGCAAGGTTTGCTCTAATCGTATGATAGGGAATGACGTCATTGCTAACACCATGGGGAAAATCTTGAGAATAATTAAGTGAGCAACTTTCAAAGAGGTAGATAAAAATGTTTCATAACTTACCCCTAGCATTTATGACCAAAGATTGGGGAGTTCGAATTGGTGCTTTTGTGGGTCATGTGCTTGATGTTGATGTGGCTGAAGATGGGATTGATTGGGGTAAGGTTTTTAGGGTGAAGGTGGAGATGAAGTTGCAGAAGCCCATTGCTAGGGTAGAATTATTATGGTGCATGTTACAAATGTTTGGCTCAGTTTCAAATATGAGAAACTCCCAAAGATCTGTTTCAATTGTGAGTGGATAGTACATGGGGTTAAGGGTTGTTTGAATGAGGCAGGCTATGATCAGATTTCTAACTCTCAGTTTGGTCCTTGGCTTCAGGCTAAGGATAGTTACAGGCGATCGTCAGCGTTTACCTCTTTAGATGTTAACTCGAATCGACGTGAGGAGGGTACGAAGGATTCTACAATAGAGATGTTGAACAGTGAAGCTAAGGGGTCTGTAGGTAGTACTGCAGTTAGGAGGTTGTCAAAGGATTCCGAGCAGGGACATTTCAGGAACACAAGTGATAGAAATAGATTTGGTTGTAGCGAGAATTATTGCAATAAAGAGGGAATTGAGAAAATGGATATGTTACAGGCAGAGTTTGTGGGGGATGTTGAGGGTTTTTAAATGAGGGTGAGAATGATGGGATAAGGGATTAATTTCAAACAAGGGAGAGATGATGGGATAATGGATCAGTTGTCTTAGGATGCAATTAAGAGCTTTAAAAGGGATGCACGTTTAAAGGGAAGACATGCATGAAAGGCAGGAAGCTGTTACAAAAGTGTTTTGCCATGTTGGGTTGGGCCTGGCAGATAGGGCTGCTGGGAAGTCTATTATTGCTAATGGGCCCAATATCCTGTATCATACAAAGGAAAATTTGCAAGTTGAAACGCAGTTAAGTGCTGATGGACAGCTCAAGGTTGTGGAGGGTCCTTCCGCGTTACAACAACAGCAACAACCCTTCAAGGGAAGTAGCAGATGGAAACGTTGAGCACAGGATCAAGGGATAGACTCCTCGGAGGGAGGTGTTCGTGCTGGTATAAGAAAGGCCTACTACGACTCACAGTAAGGATCATGCAGCTACTGCAGGTGCAAAAAAAGGTAAGAGGTCTGTAAGTAAGGGTACTAATGTTCTTCCTAATGAAATGTTTGAGGCTGGGTGCCAGCCCCACTGATCATCATGAAAATATTCAATTAGAACTGTCGGGGGCTTAGGAACCCCCAAACAGCTCAAAGCCTTTGTTTTCAATTAAAGGCTAAAGCTTTTGATGTGGTTTTCATGATGGAAACCAAGTTGACACAAGTGCGAGCTATTAAGGTGGCTAGAAAGGTAAAGTTTGAGGGTTGTGTAATGGTGGATGTAGTGAGAAGAAGTGGTGGTTTGCTGATTATGTGGAAGCAAGAGGTCCAATTGGAGTTAGTGAACTACTCTCAAAGGCACATCAATGTGCTTATTAAGAATGTTGATGACAGTTCAACGAGGTTGTTGACCTATTTTTATGGACATCCTGATACAAACAAGAGAAGGGAGGCTTGGCAGCTTTTGCAATCCTTTAACACTGTTAATATGGGTTGATGTGTTATAGGAGACTTTAATGAGGTGCTTTCCTATGATGGAAAGGTGGGAGGTAGGGTAAGATCTTAGAATCAAATGAGTTTGTTTAGAGAGGTCCTAGAAAATGGCAACTTATTTGACTTAGGGTGGAAGGGGTTTAAATATACCGAGTGTAATAGACATGTGGATGAGTCCTTCACCAAGGAAAGACTTGATAGAGCCTTGGCTAATAAACAAAGGATGGAGGGTTTTTCTAATATTGGAGTGGCTACTTTGAGTGCTATATGTTTAGACCACAGACCAATACTGCTCAAGTTTATGTATGGCAAGGATTATGATGTTAGACACCAATATCATTTTAAGTATGAAGCTAATTGGACCAAGGAGGAGGGGTGCAGTGATACAATAGCTTCAGCTTGGCAAAGGGGGGTTGGTTTGTGCAGCCATATTGGAAGGTTGCAAAGGAAACTGGAGATATGTAGTAAAGGACTTTAGAAATGGAGCAGGAATTTAATCAGAGATAGAACAACAACTATTAAAGAAAAGTCCAAAGAGATTGAACAGTTGCAATCCAATGAGAGGGCTGATAATATGGGAGTTCTCAAAAGGTTACAAAATGATTTGGGTTTTTTACCTTGTTAGGAAGATGTAAGATGGAAACAAAGAGCTAAAGCTCATTGGTTGGCACAAGGGGATAGAAATACTAAATTCTATCATGTTTTTGTTAATCAAAGAAGGAAAAAGAATTTAACAAAGAAGGTAGTGGATGGGGAAGGTAATGTTCCACTGACTAAGGAAGAGATTGCAGCAGGGTTTTGGACTCATTTCTCTCCAGTTTTTCAAACCTCGAATCCCACTAGCAAGTTGATTCAGTAGTGTTTGAGTGGAGTAGATCATAGAATTTCTCTAGACATGAGAGAACAATTGGAAAAAGAACTCACAAGAGAAGATGCTGAAGCAGCTTTAAAACAAATATCTTCCTTTAAATCTCCAGGGCCAGATGGTTTTAGTGCCGAGTTTTTCCAGGATCATTGGGGAATTGTTGTTTCTGATGTGGTCCATGTTCTACTTGATTTTCTCAGTAGTGGGGTTATGCCTTGAGGTTTGAATCACACTTTCATTGCTTTAGTTCCTAAGGTTAATTCTCCCAAAAGAGTTCATGGATACAGACCTATTAGTCATTGCAATGTATGGAATAAACTTATTTCTAAGGTTTTCGCTAATAGGCTTAAACTAGTGTTGTCAAAATTTATCTCTTGGAACCAAAGTGCTTTCATCCCTGGTAGATTAATTACATACAACATTATGGTTACTTATGAACTTCTCCATACAATGCAGTCTAGGCAAAAGGGAAGGGAGGGTAGTATGGGTATCAAATTGGATACGTTCAAGTCTTATGACAGGGTGGAATGAGATTTTTTTGGAAACTATGATTGAGAAGTTGGATTTTGATGAAAGATGGATTAAGCTACTCATGACCTATGTTAAATCTGTCACTTACTCTGTGTTTGTTAATGGGGTTCCAGGTGATGTAATCTTGCCTTCAAGAGGTTCAGGCAAGGGGATCCACTATCCCCTTACTTGTTCTTGATTTGTGCTAAGGGACTTAGTGTTTTGTTTCCAAGCTGAATTGAGGAGCCTCATGAAAGGAGTGGCAGCATCAAGCGGAGGCATAAGGATCAACCACCTCTTATTTGCTGACGATTGTGTGGTGTTTTGCGGGTCTAAGTAGAAGGAATGGTTTTATATTCTCCATTTATTAACAACATATAAAGTTGCTTCTGGACAGACTCTGAACAGACAGAAGACTTCAATTCTTTCTAGTTCAAATACAAAAGTTGTTGCAAAGGAGTGTATATCACAACATGCTGAAGGAGTCATCTGTGATAGCTATAACAAATACTTGGGTTTGCCTACTGTGGTAGGAAAATCCAAGTATAACACTTTTTGAGGGCTTAAAGAAAAGATTTGGAGGAGGATCAGTAGTTGGAATTCAACCTTTCTCTCAACTACAGGAAAGGAAATCTTGATTAAAAGTGTGCTACTGGCCATACTAGCATATACAATGAGTATATTTCGGTTGCCAAATATGTTACTTAAAGAAATTGAAGTTATGATTGCTAAATTCTGGTGGAGCCATAGAAAGGATGGTAAAGGAATTCATTGGAAGTGTTGGAGCAATCTTGGCACAGCAAAAAGCATGGGAGGGTTAGGATTTCATAACCTAGTCTGTTTTAACAGAGCTTTACTTGCTAAACAAGGGTAGAGAATCATTTAAGAGCCCTCTTCATTGGTTGCTCGAATTTGTAAGGAGAAGTACTTTCCAACAGGTCACTTTTGTGGATGCAAAATTAGACTACTGTCCATCTCAAATTTGGTGGAGCATTTGGTTTATTATAGATTTGGTTAAGATTGGGTTTGTTTGGAGAGTTGGTAAAGGAAATAGTGTTAAAGTATGGAAAGATAAATGGGTGGCAATCCCTTCCACCTTTCAGATTCAATCACCTAGTATCATTTTGGAGCCAAATGCAATAGTGGATGTTCTGATAGATGAGGAGAGTAAGACTTGGAAAAAAGAGCTTGTTTATGTTGTTTTTAGAGAAGAGAAGGCTCACTGTATTTGCAGCATTCCTATCAGTGCTAGGGGATGGATGATAAAATTATTTAGGGTTTATCTGACAAGGGATCTTTTCTATGAAAAATGCTTATTTTACTGATCTTGTCAAAAAGAAACAAAAGAATGGGGAGTCTTGAGATGAAGATCATGATGAGGGGCTTTGGAGGAAAGTTTGGAAGTTGACACGCACAAGCAAGGTTAAACAATTCCTTTGGAAAGCTCTCAATGGAATCTTACCCACCAAATGCAAACTGTATAAGAGAATGATTGTGGATAGTCCAAAGTGTCTAGCATGCAACAATGAGGATGAAATAATTATTCATGTATTGTGGAAATGTCCTGCTGTAGCTAATGTATGGGGGGAGGATAATAGTCCAGTCAAGAAATGTAGTAGAAATTATGATGACTTTGTGTATCTACGGTCTGATCTCATTTCTAGATTAGATGATGATAATTTGGATTTAGTAGCTGCTGTCTTTCATGGTTTATAGTGGAGGAGAAATGAGTTTGTTTTTTATGAAAAGTTCAATGGTCCTTCTATTGTTTTACAATTAGCAATGCAAGATCTTGAGGCTTTTAAGTTGGCTCATGTTAAGAGTGGTGAGGATTAGGGAAGAGTAGAAATAGGTGCTGAAAGGAAGAGTTTGGAGACCTCAATTGCTTAACTATATGAAGGTAAATGTAGAAGCAACATTTGACAAAGAGAAGGAAAGGATGGGGATTGGCATTGTGGTAAGGGATTTCACGGGTGAATTTCAAGTGGTGCTTACTGCTCCAAAGTTTGCTGTCAGATCTGCTAATGTTGCTGAGAGTTTGGAACTACTGTGAGATGTTATCCTTTGTAATGAGTTAGGTTTTAGGCAGGTGCAACTGGAAGGGGATAGGTTTTAGGCAGGTGCAATTGGAAGGGGATGCAAAGGCAATGGTGGATGTTGTTAATGCTATTTCTACTAATTTCTCTTGGACAGGGTAAGTAATTGAGGATATCATGTTTATTATATCTTCTTATTCAAGTTGATCTTTATCATTCACAGGCAGAGAAGGGAACAAAATTGGCCATGCAATTGCTAGGTTAGCATTATTTTTAGATAGGGAGCATGTATGGATGGAGGAGGGACATGTTGAGGTCCTTCCTTTCCTTATTTCTAATAAATCTTGTATTGTTTGAAAGTCAATGAATTGAAGTTTCATTTCAAAAAAAAAAAAAGAAAGAAATCATAATTTTAGTACTTCGTAAATATTTGAATCCCTTAAATATTCTCTATAGAAAGTAAATTTCTGAACTAGACATCATTCGCATAAAAGACCCCAAACAATAAAAGCCGAATGTAAAACAAGCCTAAGGTGCCCAGTGACATGTTTGCAATCCAAGGGTATAATTGTAATAGTACTAAATGTTTAACCTGTTGTAAGAGAAACTTATGGAGGGATTAGGGAATATTTTCAATTTACAAGAACACGTGACCGTAAGGAGGACAATAATGCAATTACACAAAAAATCCTTTCAGAAGCTTTATGGAAGGAGCTACACAATAAGGGTTTAAAGGGCATTTGCGTAATGTCCATCCTTGTGGTGGTAGGTCTTTCAAAAATAATTTTTCTTTTATAGGTAAACAATTATACTTTTATTAATAAGAATAGGTTTAGCCCAGGTACACTGGGGGAATACAAGAGTTAACACCTATTTAAGAGGAAGAGAGAGAAATAAGAAAATCATGAAGGTCTAGGTAGTTAAAAAAGAAACAGAGTACTAACAAACAATGATCTAATCTCCTCTAATAATCTCTCTCTGTCTTTGAAGGCTCGGTCATTACTGTAACCCCCGCTCCTTTCTTCTTACGTAAGTTTCTCTCTTTCTTACGTAAGGCTCCTCCTTTATGACGTAAGCAAATTCCGATGACGGAATTATGCAACAGTCAGCCATTCTTTCTGGCGACTGCGAGCATCGTCATATGTGCCGAACCATGACGATGTGTCTCTCGATATATTAGATGACTTCTAAGGCACACCCAGTGTTTCAAATGTACTGAAAATATTTATATGAGGTGTTTCCAGTATCGTTGAGTTAAACTTGTTTTTAAATGAGACAATTATAATATTTTGAAGAGCTCCAAAATATTATAATTGTCGAAGATCGTTTTAATATTAATTATTAAAATGATTCCAGTTATTTAAAATATTAAGAGATTTAAATTATGTTGAAAGTTTTAATTAATTAAATGGTTTCATCCTTTAAATATATTAAATAAGACTTCATCATTTTATTAATGATGAAGAAATATTATTTTACAAACTAAAGTTAGTTTAAAATAATATTTACCTTAATTCCTCTAAGTGCTTTTAATTAAATTAACGTTAACGCATTTCCAAATCAGTATTTTAATTTCCCATCGTTAGATCATTGCGTAGACCCCAAGACGTAGGGACTGGGTTAAATACCTAGACCCCTCTCTCTTTCCCCCTCACTTTTCCCTCCCCTTTCTCTCTCCTCCCTCTCCCCTTCAGCGTACGCCACACGTAGCACCCCTCTCCCACGCTGAAGCCTCCATGCCTCAGCCCAGCGCTGCCATGCGTCGGCTGCCCTCACCACGGGCACCACCAGCTTCACCTCACTCCGGCGAGCTCAACTAGCCCGGCCCCTCCCCCTCATGCTCTCTCTTCCTCTCCACTGGAAGTGTAAAGCCCGAATGGGCTGCTGTCCTTAGTGCCACCGTGCGTCGTCCTCCGGCGCCACCACTTCCATGGTAGCTTCCTCTGCCACCGGCCACCACCCTCTAGCAAAACCAGCACCTCCCATGCAGCCACCTCCCCCCTCCGTCGCACACACGCAGGCACAAGGAGACCCACGCATGGCTTCACCGTGAGCGGCCTCTAGCGTCGCCGTGCGCGGCACCCACGGCCATTGGGCGCCACCATGGACCTCCCTCTCCCTCCCTCTTCCTCCTCCATGTGAACCATGGCCAGTAGCTTTCTCACTCACCCACGGCTTCCTCTCCCTCAAGCGCACTGGTTGCACTCCTCCACCACCGTGCGCCGCCACCCACTACGGGTAACCACCATCATCAGCCTCCTCAGGCCACCACCAAGCCAACCCAACCTTCCACGGCCCCGATCTACCACCCATGCACGCACACTCTCTCTCACTCTCCCACGACTTCTCCTCCACTGTGCAGCCAGATCCGTCGCCGTGAGCCACCGTGGCTCCACCTCGACACCACCACGAGATCCACCTCATTTCCTTTAGCCAAGCCCTAGGTCCAAACCACCACTTTATGTGGGGGGGTAATCACTGCACGTGATGGACAGTCACTGCACGTGATTGACCGCCACTGTACACCACTAGAGCCGCCATGTTATGTCCCTCACCACCATCACGAGGCCTTCACGAGCCTTTCCAAGACCACACCTAGCTATCCAAACACCCTAACGGTTCCCGTACGTGGTGTAGCCACCCCGTACGTCCTTTCCGAGGTCATCGACCGTGACGGTCAATGGGCAACGCATGGGTTATCCCGTCGATGGTATAACTCTTTATCCCTTTTAATTATGTTAAATATTGATTAGTGGACTAGGTTGTGGACTGTGTTGTTAGTATTAGAGAAATGACTATGTAGTATTGAGATGCGCTGTGTAGTGCGTTGTGAAGTGTTGGGCATATCGGTGTAGTGTGATGACGTGAAGTGCTGTGTATGTGAAGTGTTGGGCTTACCTGTGTAGTGCACTGTGATATGTTGGGCGTAGTTGGGAGTTGTGCTGTGCTGTGTAATTGTGGGGCATGTGCTGTACGGATGGTGTGGCGTTGTGTGGAATTGGAAGAGTACATGCTGAGTGTACTCTGTGTGATGTAGCGTGTGTGAAAATAGAGTACACGTAAAGTGTACTCCATGTGGTGGAGTGATGCACCATATGACGAGTATGTCGTAATGGTGATTTGGCGTAGCATATATAAATGGAGTGCACGAGAAGTGTACTCCATGTGGTGGAGAGATACACCATATGGCAAGTATGCCATAACGGTGATGGATCGTAGTGTATATGAATGGAGTACACAAGGACTCCATGTGGTAGAGTGATGCATCGTACGGCGGGTATGCCGTAGTGGTGATGTAGCGTAACGTGTGTAAAGAGAGTACACGTGGAGTGTACTATATGTGGTGGAGTGATGTACCGTATAGTGAATATGCCATAATGGTGATAGGACGTAGTGTCTATGAAGGGAGTGTACGTGAAGTGTACTCCATGTGGTGGAGTGATGCACCATATGGCGGGTATGCCATAATGGTGATGTGGCGTAATGTGTGTGAAGGGAGTATACATGGAGTGTACTCTATGTAGTGAAGTGATGCATCGTATGGCGGGTATGCCATAATGGTAATGTGACGTGTGTGAAGAGAGTACACGTGGAGTGTACTCTATGTGGTGGGAAGATGCACCATATGGCAAGTATGCCATGTACTCCATGTGGTGGAGTGATGCATAGTAGGGCAGGTATGCCATATTGATGATAGGTTGTAGCATGTGGAAAGGGAGTACACGCAGAGTGTACTCTATGTGGTCGAGTGATGCATCGTATGGCGGGTATGCCATATTGATGATAGGTTATAGCGTGTGGAAAGGGAGTATGCATGGAGTGTACTCCATGAGGTAGCGACATTCCGTGTGTCGTGTCACAGAGATAAGGATGGTTGTGTGATTATGGGCGTAGAATGTGGTGAATAGTATCAGAAATTGTGGAACAATGTCCTGAAGTAGTTATGGTGCAGCCTGTAGTCTGAGGTGACAAGTGTTACCGTGATGGACTTATGGCTCGAAATATTGGTATAGTAGCATAATAAGTGTAAGAGTGCGCAGCGGAAGCATGACTGGGCAACGTCACGAAGTGACGTGGTTATGGACAGTCGTGCTTATGATGGGTGAAGTTAGTGTGGAAATGGCGTAACGGGAACGTGATGAGATGTCATGATGTTACGGGAGTACGTGAGGAACCGTACTCGCGATGAGTTAGAAGTTGATATAAGAAATGACGTAGCGGGATGTCAAGTGACGAAACAAGGTCATGGTATAGCTCGGGTCTAGTCTTGAGCTATATGACGTGACATAAGGCGTAATGGTGAATTGCACCTTGTCATGTTAGGTGTTGGGATGAACTATCAAAAGGAACGGATAGAATGAAGAGTCATGCTAGCCGAGTGAAGAGAATGTTGGTATCAGAATATGGCCCTCATCCCTACGAGCAGGTGATCAACATGTTATATGTTGATCTTAGGTGATAAAAGGGGTAAGGTACATATGTAATCTGGTTAGACACATGTGCCAGATGGATTCACCCTATGTAATAGGTAGTCTGTCCTGAGTACAGTTACATAGTGCTTAAGCCTCAGAGTTGGCTTAGAGTCGTGGCCTGTATGGATGGGAATGAGGATTTAGTATGGGCTAGGATGTATGGAGGTAGTGACGGGTGTATTGTCTAAGATTGGGATGTGTGACTTAGTTAGTCTGAGTCATGCATCAAGATGAGTTCAGAAAGGGGAATAAAACGAATGTCTTAGTGTCTTAATCCTAAGGTGAATCATAGGTTCACTTTAGTGAATGAGCACTCGAGGCAAGATGTTGAGTTGGAAGATGTGGTGACCGTAGTGGTCTCCGAAGGTTTTAACATAGTAAAGGGACGTAAGTGCACGGGATAGAAGGAGAGTGTTCCAAGTATAGCGTAGTTCTATTTATAGTTTAAGTTGCTTATGCATTAGATAGAGAATGACGTTAAGGTTATGAATGCATGTAGGTTGCCAGTTGACATGCGCATGAATGGACTGCATGGTATGAAAGTAGCATGGAGTCTAGGTAAGTATTTCGTTCATGCCCTTCTAGAGTTTTCTAGAAATTACAAAAAGAAAATGAAAAGCTCTTCTCGTTAAGAAAATGCTTACGAAAGAAGATGCTAAGCTTTCAAATGTATATGTATGTACGGCCCTTCCATGAGAGCCTATTTTTACGCACCCAAAGTTATTAATTGTACGCATGCGAATGGATGACTATAAGATGTATATATTGTACGTATTTTCTAATAAAGTCCATGAACTGATGTAAATGCACAAAAGACGAGCTTGAGCTGACGCCTTCATGGATCCTACGGACCGACGTTGTCGCGAGCGCCATGAGGTGATACTCGTGGACGCTGCGAAGGCCGACGTTCAAGGTGATGCTTACGGATGCCGTGAAAGGTGAAGTTTAAGCCCGTGCTTTATGTTTTATGGACGGTACCAACTGATACTTTTATGAATGCCATGAGGTGATGCTCGTGGACGTTATGAAAGAGGACGTTCAAACCCATGCCCACGAAATGATGTTTTCTCATGAAAAGAAATGTTTTCTCATGAAAAGAAATGTTTTCTTATGAAAGGACTGTTAAATGATAGAAAGAACTAAATGAAAGCTCCAGCTCATTAGAGCTGGCATGAATGAATGAAAGCTCCAGCTCCTTAAAGCTGACATGAATGAAAGAATGAAAAGCAAAGAAAGGCATGAAATATATGAAGATACGTAATGGCCACATGAATGAATGAAAAGGGGTACCCAATGAATGAATGGGCAGATTGCAATGCCGGACAGTAGTACTGGTAGTACACCCAGTGATGCACCCTAACAGAATGGGTTTCCAACCCGTGGCCACGGGCAAATCCATTGGCCATAGGGCTGCTAATCCTAACACACGGGGCATAACAGTGTGAATTGGCCTATGAAAGTGGAAGAAAGAATGTATGTATGTATATATGTATGTACGCATGAATGCAAGACATTGATGGGTGACACGTTTTACGAAAAGAAAGTCCCTTTCAAAAGAAAAACTCTGTCCAGTGATGTTTTCAAATGAACGCACGTATGCACGCATGCATGTATGTATAGTATGTACGAATGATGAATGCATGAATGAAAACCTATGTTATTATATTTTAATTGTATGAAGTAATGCTTACGAATTTTCGACTCATTTTAGTTTTTATGTATGTCCCTCCCCCCACAGGGAAGGAAATGAAGTACGCATCGGGACAGACACGGCCCATGGGGAAGAGCACAGAAGTCTAGGCACGAGCATTTAAGTCTAAGAGAGGCCTTTTTATTATTAAAATTGATGTTTTCCGCTGTAAACCTCTTTTATTGTAAAAGTACATTTTATTTTATAAACGTAGAGTCTTGCACCCTGGGAAGAAAGCAAAAAGTTTTAAATCGAACAGTAATTCCCGTCGTCCTTTCTTAAAATATTTTATAAAAAGACCCACCACAAGGACGGGCATTAAAATTATGCTCCTACCAAATGCACCAAAGAATACATATAGGAATCATCTTCCAGATAGATGAAATTTGTGGAACACCGCCCATACTCAACCAACATGCCAGAACTTTGACCACTGTTGTTGAAATAACCCAGGCTAGTTCCACTATTATGAATACATCAATCCATAAAGCTCTAGCAATCTCACAGTGTAGAAGAAGATGATCTACTGTCTCACCACTTTGTTTGCACATGCAGCACCATTCCACCACTAGCACCCTACATCTTTGTTGACTATCCGTCGTCAAGATCTTTCTTAGTGATGTTGTCCATGCAAAAAATGGCACCTAGGAGGGGCCTTGTTTCTCCAAATTCTTCTCCATGGGAAATGATTATTATGCGGTTGTGTGAGGGCCTTATAGAATGAATGAACTAAAAATATTCATTTTCTAGAAGGTGACCACCACAATGCATCAACACGTTGTAATCTCGGTCTCATGAAATATAGGAGTTGGTAGAAGTTTACAAAATTACTTACTTCCCAATCTTGGGCCGCTCAAATGAAACTCACATTCCATGGAAATAAGTCACCATCTGTCTCCATGAGGTTAGACACTGAAGGTTATTTCTCACGTGCGAGTGTGAACACTATAGGGAATGAATGCTTAAAGGCACTATCTCCACACCATATATCATGCCAGAATTTAATTCTTATGCCATCTCCCATCACAAATTTGGTAAGACAGACAAAAACTTCCCACCCTCATCTGATGTGCTTCTATATACCCACTCCATAGACCCCACTTACCTCCCTAGAGCACCAACCCCCCTATAATCCTCCATATTTATAGTCGATTACCGACTTCCAAAAGCTTCATGGTCCGTGTTATATCACCATAACCATTTCCCGAGTAGGGCCTTATTGAAAACCCTCATATTTGTAATTCGCAAATCACCAGAAAAGATGGGGGAGTATACCTTATCCCACTTGACCATATGAAATTTGAGTTCGTCCCTAAGGCCACACCACAAGAAATCACGATGCAATTTCTCAATACGTGTTGTCACACTTGTAGGAATTGGAAACAGTGATAAGAAATATGTGGGTAGATTAGAGAGTACTTTTGATTAAAGTGATCATTCCACCCTTCGAGAGATACAAATGCTTCCAACCTGTCAATCTTTGTTCTGTATTCTCAATTACTGCATCCCAAATAGATTTTGACCTAGCGGCCCCCAATAAAAGACCAAGATAATTCATAGGTAGAGAAGAGACCTTACAACCAAGGATATTAGCCAACATTCGGATGTTATGAACTTTGCCAATTGGAACCAACTCTGATTTGGATAAGTTCACTTTCAATCCTGGTACCACCTCAAAGCAAAGTACAAGTGCCCTTAGTACCTTAATCTAATTTAGGTCTGTCCAGCAGAAAATAAGAGTCTCATCTGTAAACAACAAATGTGAGATGTGAATAGTACCTCGATGTCTATCGCCCACCTAAAATCCTTCCAAGAACCCCCTATTAACCAGAATTGAAATCATTATGTTAAGTGCCTCCATCACCATGACAAATAGAAGTGGGGACAATGGATTTCATTGTCTTAGATCTCGGAAGCTGCTAAAAAGACCATCTGTCACTAAAACTAAGAACCATGTCGTCGACATGCACCACCTAATCCATGTACACCACCTCTCCCCAAAACCATATCTCCTAAGCAAATAGAACAAGAAATCCCAGTTGACATGATCATAAGGTTTATCCATGTCCAACTTACACAGGAGACCCAAATTACCAAATTTTAATCTACGATCTAAACATTCGTGAGCAATGAGTACTGAGTCCAAAATCTGTCTTTCTCGTACAAAGGCATTTTGAGATTTTGTAATGATCCGCCCTAACACTCCACCCATTCGATTTGCTAACACTTTGGAAATAATTTTATACAGCCTGAAAATAATCTTATACACCCCTGTTCACAAGGCTAATAGGCCAATAATCCCAAACCTCTGATGCCCCCCACCTTCTTGGGAATTAAGGAATTAAAAGTGGCATTGAGACTTTTCTCAAATTTTCCAACCAAAAGCAATTTATGAAATACCTTCATTAAGTCCTCATTCACCACTTCCCAACAAGATTGGAAGAAGCCCATAGAAAATCCATCTGGTCCTAGTGCTTTGTCTTTTACCATCTTCCTCATTACTTCAAACGGCCTCTCCAGCCAAATGGCATTCTGCTGCTCAATGGACCTAAAAGCTAGCCCATCAATCTTCAGCTACCACCCCATTGGCTCAGTAAGCAACTGCTCAAAATAACCAGTGACATGTTGTTGGATCTTAGGCCTATCCGTGGAAACAACTCCACCAATATTCATCATTTCGATGGTATTGGTTCTCCTATGTGAATTTGCCATTCTATGAAAACATTTCGTGTTGCTGTCTCCTTCTTTTAGCCACAATGCTAGAGATTTTTGTCACCGAGAGATCTCTTCCAATAGGGTAACCCTCTCTAGTTTACAATCTCCTAAACTTTTTAAAACTTTTTCTTTCTTCCCTAGGATATAAAAGATTCCATTGTTAAAAATTAAAATATGCTTTATAAATTTAAAAGAGAGTTTTGTAGCGGAATTCATTTAATTAAAAATATAAATTCCTTTTACAAACATGAGTTCATATGTTACATAAAATGCCTAGGCTTCTATCACCTCTTCCTTGAGTAGTGTCTGTCCTGATGCTTCGTTCTCATTTCATTCCTTGGTGGGGCACACATAAACACAAAATGTGTTGAATATTTAGTAAGCATTACTTCATGTTGTAAAAATATACGAACATAAGTTTCATTCATACATTTCTCTTTCATTTACATACTTTACATAAACATTTTCTTTCTTTGAAACATTACAAGGTGAGATTTTTCTTTAAAAATATTTTCATTCCGTAAAAACATTCCCCACCTTGTACATTCCTTTATAACAACTAAAACGTTTCATACATCTAATTATTCTTATCACTTTTCCTCTGGCTGGTACACATTGCTACGCCCCATGTGTTGGGATTAACAGTCTTTTAGACTCGATTTCGCCTGTGGCCGCTAGTTGGTAATCCCTAAGTTAGGGGCAGCACTGAATGCACTACCAGTACTACTTACCTGGTATTGCAATCTATCTAATCCATTGGTACCATCATTTATTTAGTCATGGCCATTACATAGCTTCATACATTAAAATATTCATTTCCTTTCATCCATTTCCTTTCATTTCCTCTCATTCATTCCTTTTAGTCCTTTCATTATCATTCTTTTCATTCATCAGTCCATTTCATTTCAGAAAACATGACTTCATAATATAAAGCATAAATATCACCATTTCATTTTTTTTCATGGAACATAAATACAATAAGTACTATAAATAACATTCATTCACATGTATACAACTATTCTTGGGGTACATAAAAAGGGGCAGCGAAAGAAGGTCACTGTGTACATATACTTAAACATCAATACATTAGCATGGATTCATAAAACATCATTTCATTCTGAGAAAATATTTCCATCTCTTTTATTGCATAAAATAATATTTATAAAAGCATGTCATTTCATTTTCTAAAGAAAACTTTTCATTTTCGTTTTTATAACAATTTTAAAACTCTAGAAAACTATGAACATAATACTTACCTAGATTCCATACCATTTTAATTTCATGTAGTCCATTCATGTGCATGCCAAATGGCAACCTACATGCATACATAACCTTAATGCCATTTCCTTTTCATTTACATAAAAACATTAAACTTGAACTTGCACAATAAAACTACTCCTAATTCTTAGTTCATTCTCTTCCACATGGCCTTAACCTTCAATTGGTTCTTTAGTTAAACTTCATCCACTTAGACTAGTCGTTGTCCAAATATTATTCATCAACTATTTACTCAAATACTTCTTCAAGACCTTCCTAGTACAAACTTACACCTCTAGGTATTCATAATACCCATTTCATTTCACTTAAACAAGTCATCATTCAATCCTTGAAGCATAACCGTTTTCAAAAATCCAAATCCAAAACTACGGACCTAAAAGCGTTGCTTTCATTTCTAACTAATAAAGTGAGCTCCTATGCTTCACTTTAACCTCCAACCATCACTCACAAGCCTACAACTTAATCCCACTTTACCATGAAATCCAACTTCCAATAAAATATCATTCCTCATACAATATCCTTCCTCCATACATAGACAACCCAATCCACATCAACTCAAGTCCCCATTCACTTCTTCACATACCAACATATCCAAGTATACATGTACAGCCAACCAAAACACTCATAGACACGGTTTTCCAAGTTTCATCTATACACAAGACGTACAAGGTATATACAAAGCTGTCTAGTACATCCAATCAATCAAATTAAACATGTATCCCTACCATTTTAACACCTAAGATGAACATACAATTCATTTAAAGCACTCATATTTTTTACAATATTCATCCATATTCAATACATTTAATATACACAAATTTGTCCATTTAGAAACCAACATCATCTCATACTTTTCAAACTCACTACAACTCCATCATTTAATCCCAACACTTTATAACAAATCTATCTTTATCTCAACTCCATATATTCACGTCAAACATCTCAATATAATTCAATGAGGTAGCATGGTCTAAAGTCAACGATAATTATGCAATTACAAACCATTTACATACTCAAACATTAAGTACACATGAAGCCAAAGTTTAAACTCAAAATCTTTCCATTGCATACAATAAGCTCCATTGCATTCTCAACAAACACATCCAATATATAAAATCTGTCCAATATTTAGAAACCAACAAATCACCATGCTTCACCACCATTGTTTGCTTTTTTTTTTTTTTTTTTCCTTTTTTTTTTATAGGAAATAGACTTTGTTCATTCATAAAAGCAAAGTTATAGCTGTGACTGATACATACAGGAAATAGAAAATAGCGAAAACTAAGGAAATAGTAGAAAACATAAATGATACATGGGAAAATAGCGAAATACAACTTGAAAAGTTGTAGATCCTCATTTTCAACCTTAGAGGAAATCAGAAAAGCAAACACAGAGACTGTGGTGGCGTGTGAGGGACACATGCCACCGTGGAAGTATAGCAGACAATCGTGTTTAAAGAAACCAATGGCCCTAGTCCTAGAAATGCCACACGTGGTGGCAGTAGAGCTCCCCTTGCGATGGCCCTTGGATGTTACGCGCGCACTTTGGACCTCACGTGTGGCTCATGTGCTGCTCCGTTCGACGAGATTCTTCACCTGTTTGACGGATCAATGCCTTGAGAAACTTGCAGTGGGGGTGTGGTGGTCATTAAGCTCTAGAGAACAACATATTGACATTTCTCCCTACTTTGAAAGAAAATACACAAAACCAGAAAAAAATAAAGAAAAAACTAGAGAGAAGAGGGAGGGAAGAGTCGAAGCTCCAACCCCCCTCCTCTGGTCTGGGTTTTTTGAGGGGGCCTGCTCTAGAAAAAAGGAAGAGAGTGAGAGGTGTGCTAGGGTTTTTCAACTCCTTCCACCACCATTTTTCATGCATAATACACCCAACATATTCAAATAGGTCCAATTCTTTCGAGAGTGCCCTTATACAATTCTTATGCCACCTAGTAGAACTTATGTACCTCTAAAATATTACCATCTTGCAACTATACATCATACCTAATCCACACAACCATAAAATTCAGAAAAATCAATTTAAACATAATTTTTCCAGCCACTTAAACCAACATACAATTGGTCTTTCTAGCATCATACACACTCCAACAACAATCTCGATCAACATATCACTTCACATGACACAATCACATCACAAATCTCATATTTAGTCCCATCACTTCAAGACAATCCATCTCCATCCAAATTACATACATTCACATTAAACATCACAATATAATTCAATTATAAGCATAGCCCAACTCAAGCATAATCATGCATATAGAATTACTTCCATGCTCAAACATCCAATATAAGTGAAGTTAAAGATTAAAGATTAATTCTATCAAATACAAATAGTCCAACCATGACATCACTCCAATATTTAGCATCAATTCATAGTATTCTGCTCCACACTTTCCATATACATAATCTAATTTATAAAGTAAGTTACTAACATGCTTGTTGATTCATTTCAACACCATGCACCAAGTTCACATAACACAAACTGAATTCTCTTGGAAATCCATGCACATGCACATACTCATACTCAACCCATATATCGCTATCACTTGACTCAACATAAGACAAACTAATACAATCATATCACAAAGTGCCCATTAAACCACATCACCTCACACGATATGCAACCACAACACAACTACACATTATAAAACATACCATCATTTAACAATACACACAACCCACATGATCAAAAGTTGAATTAAGCTCCATATAGAACAACCAACACAACCCCATACTTGACAATCTCCATGCTTCACGTACAACTCCACTTTAATCACAACCACACCTCACTTCTTCTAAGTCTACCACAATCAACACAGTCAATATATATATATAAATATAAATCTGCCAATATTCAAATACAACACCAGCAACATCCATACAAGCTACATAAACATAATACTTCTTGAGACATATAGATAGAATTTATACCACAAAGTAAGGGGCTAAGTAGTGAGGGAAGCGCGTGATTGAAGTGGGTTGGCTTATGACTTCAGTGGTCTGAGTGGTGGTGGCTAGTGTGGAGGAACTTGTGGTGGTGTTGCACTCGATAATGAGATTTTGGTGGTTGAGATGCGGTTGTGCTGTTGGACTTCAGCTGGATGGTGCACGGCTTACAGAGGAGAAGTGGTGGCATAGGTGACGGATGTACACTGTAACACCCGGGCCTAGCACCGAGGCCGCTTCCTAAAATTTTTGAGTTTATAGGTATGAAAAGCCCATTTGGGATGGAAAATCTTTTTATAAGCCGAGGAATTTATGAAACAAGTATATTTCTTTAGGATGAGTCAAGACCCAACGTCCAAATCTTTTTAGAAACTCCCCCACAACGCACATTTTGCACAGCATGCACTATTCCATCCCACTAGGGTTCACGATAAGGCATCTATATATACCCACATATTCATGCAAACTTTCATTTTTTCCCTTCCCTTCTCTAGGTCTTTCACATCACATATATATAAACACATATATTAGTTCATGCAGGGAGAAACTGCCTTTGTGATGTTCACTGCTGCTAGCCATTCCCCTTAACCTCCTATCGCACAAATTAACAGCCTCCAAGAAGACGCACGCCACTGCACCATGAGGCAATCAAGTACTCCACGACACTGCATGAAAAGTGCAATGTGAACGCCTCACGTCGAACCAAGAACCCAACGTGCTCACAACGCCTGCTCCTTCGTAAGCTGCCAAGTACCGGTTGCATCACTAGCAACCAAACCAAGAACTACCATAGAGAGCCCTACCGTACTGCCAGCTGTGAATCATTCCCAACCCCTTGGAATACTCTGTTTTTATGCCAAAAACAGAGCAACCCGAACGTCTCCTCCCTCTTCCACCATGCACCACCAAGCGACATCATCATGTATGATTAATCTCCTTTCACCACCCAGAACCTCCCCCGTGACCACCACCGAAAGCCACCATGGTTCTATTTATAGGAAGTGAAACAGAGGATTTGTCTTGCTCCTCCACCCTGCACTACACCGGACACAACCCAGGCCACGAGGTTTCACGTAGAAGTCGCTGCACGTGGGGCCAACCACCATGCCTAGTCCTCCACCCCTTTTGGTTCCCTTTTCATGTTAGTATCCTCTCTCCATCTTTACTCGATTGTAGTTACTCATTATCTCTCTCTCTGTCTCTCTCAGTGCTCCTCCACCGCATTGACCACCAACAACCGCTGCCTAGTCCCTTGCTCCGCCGCAAGCCTCCTTCCCTCTTGGTAAGCCTCAACCACATCATCCCTCCGTGTTTACTTCGTTTTCAAAAATAGAAACAGTTTCTAACTTTCTTTTCCGTAAAGCTTAGCATGAACTATGTATTATTTTGATGAAATTACAATTTTGCCCTCTTGGTTGTAAAAGAGGGTTTTAAAAGTTGTATGTCTTTACATTGAGCCACATGGGGTTTTTTTCTAGTGGACCCCTTTCTATTTTGAGTGTGTTAGGTTAAGTTATTTTGATGTTAAATGTTTTTCGGTTGGGCATGGGTTATAAATTATTTTTGGCCAGATAATATTTTATTATAGAGAATTTTCATTATTTTAAATGGGTTAGGTTCGATTTCTTAAATGGACTGAGGTTTGTGTTGAAATTAGATGAAGTATATTAAGTGGATATTGATTGATTTGGAAAATGATGGCATATTAGGGTTATGAGAATTTTAGGTTTTGATGAATTAAAATAGGACAATTTTTAGTATTTCAGGTTTAAATATCAGGATATGTGTTTGCTTAGAAATTTACTCAAATTACATTATTATTTTATAGGTAATGATTAATATTGTTTCGGCACTATTGTGGAAAATTTTTGAAAAGCTATGAAATTCAAGTAAGCAGGATTCCTATGTTAGATTTTGCATAAAAATAAAATGGACTGAGGTAAATTTTGAAAAATATGCTTGTTTTGTTATGAAAAGAAATTTGGAACAACCTCAGTTATTTGTTTTGCATTACTCATGAAATTTTTTATAACAATAAAGTATTTTCTGGCATGACTGGTGTACATATGAGCTATTTTGACATTTTATTTCGGAACTATACAAAAGAGAGCGAATATGAAATTTTGTGCATAAATTATGTTTTTGTGATAAGATTCTGTTCTATTCTGAAGATGTTCTGTACTCTAATATGATATGATGTGATTTTTGAAAACCTCTGGCATAACATTCTATTTCTATTATGTTCTAATCTCACCACGGGTGTAAAACTGTGGCCTCTGTTTGGGTTGATTCCAACTTTTCTGTTTCCGGTGCACCCACTTTGGAAGTATAGTGGTTTTCTACGTGGTTTTTCCTGTGTGCACACTCGGTGCTCCGAGAATATAAGGGGGAAGATTCACATTCTATTTTTGCTCGGCTAACAGTCGAAATTTGCAGAATCCTACCATGAGGGTTAAACATGGTCTCTATTATGATATGATAAGATAAAATGTGATGTTTCAGTTTATGTTATGCCAAAGGGATTTCGATTATGAATATTTTTAAATTTTTGCTCTGATATTTTTGATAATATTCTGATTCTGCATTTTGAAAGAAAATATTTAGTTCTGCATTCTGAATGAAAGTATTTTCTTCTGTATTCTGAACTCTATAAATATTCATGTTTACACACTAGTATATGTTTTTTGCTTAATGAGTTGTTTATAACTCAGCCCTTATCTTCAAATATTTTTTCAGATAATTTTGATGGTTCGGCTGGAGAACAAGAGTAGAAAGTTTTAGCAACGTGTAATGATTGTAGAGGAATAAGTGCTTATTTTAGAGTCATAGTTAGTAAATTGATTATTTCCGATATTTTGATGTGTTGGGTTAAGGATATTTTTTGGAATTTTTTAATTTATGTTATTGAGAATTTCTTTGTTGTCCCTATGAAGGAACATTGATATTTTTGTTGAGCATATAAATAATGTTTTATGGAGTTTTCTAAATTTTATAGTTGTGATATTGAAGATGATTTTAGGTAATATGAGCTAACTCTCAGAACCTCTGGGAATGGGGTGAACTCTCCGAACGTCTGGAAATGGGGCGTTACATACACGGCTATACATGGTGTGGTGGCCTCCCTTTGCCATGGTGGTGGTACTGGAGAGGGGACAACAACGGGTTAGCGAGAGAGACAAAGGCGGACAAAGACAAAGTTGGAAAAGGAGCTGGTGGCTAGAAGCACTTACCAACAGCAAATGAGCTAGAAGACGGTCTAGTGGCACAAGACGGCGTAATGATGGTAGTTGAGAGATGAGGGAAACATAGAGGGAGGGACATTGAGAGGCTAGAATGCATGACAGTGGGTCAAGGGAGAGGAGAGGGAGTAGTTGTCAGGGAGGTACAATGGTGGAGGTGGTGCTGTCAACAGTGGTGGCACTAGCTTGGACAGAGGTAAGCAAGGGTAATGGGAAGGGAAGAGGAAGGGGACGGTGCGAGGATGGGGGGAGGAAGAAGGAAGAAAAGAAAAAGGAAAGAGGGTGGGGAGGGAACTAGGGTTTGGGAAATTAATCCAGCCCTACTTGTGGTTCTAATTTTTAATTTAAGGGTGTGAATAAATCATGAAAAGTAAATTAAAGAAAAAGGTAAACAAATCAGATTAGAAGTAGAAATGGGATAGCATTTAAAATCCAACTTGTTTCTTAATCCTAAAATAATATTTTTCATCATAAAATAAAATGATGAGTTTGGTAAATGTTTTCTAAGAGAAATAAATTCATCTAAATTAATAGAGTTCCTTAACATAAAATAAGATAACGAATATAAAATTATATCCCTAAAAAATAAATATATTTAAATAAAATAATTTTCTAAAACTATATTATTTTCAAAGCTCCAAAATTTAAGAGGGTTACTTTAAAAATCAGGCCTAGTTCAATAACACTAAAAATATTACATTTAATAATTTTGTACTTTTAAAATAGTTAGAGGACTTTAAAACACTTGGCTCAATTTAAAAATCATCAACTAGATTTAAAAGAAATGTTTGAGATTTAAAACGATTAGGTAAGGCTCGTGGCCAACTTGAGAGAAATGAACAGTTGGTCACAGTTTGTGTAGTAACTTTAAAGCTAAAGGTGTGCTACGGGAATGCAAAAATCAAAAGGAAATCTGCTTATGAAATCACAAAAAAAGTGGAGAGGGAAAGTCATGCAATACTAGGATTCAATATTCACCGAAAGAGAATAGAATGCGATGGTGGGTGGCTAAGCTGAGGCTATGACAGTGCTATACGACCTTCTCTATGACTGGTGGTAGAGTTCTGAGAGAGAAACTATATATTGTCGTCAACTTAGTAGGGATATACACGATGAAAAGGAAAAGGCAGAGACATCTTGGCGTTGGCTTGATGGAAGGAGGTCGGCCAACAAATTCTATGGCTACCCAAGAACTCCAACACCCTGTGGTGGTTGATGATGGACCAAGGCAGAAAAAAATAGAAATTAATAGATTATTTATAGTGGAGAGAGAGAACGTGACAGAGGGAAATATGGTATGGACACCCGCCAATATGGAAAGGGAGCTTACTATCGGTGTCTTCTCTGAATATTGTTGATGGAAATTTGTGGCTTCGTACAATAGTTTTTGCCGATGATGCAAGGAAAGGTCTGACCGTGAGAATATTGTTGCAGTTTTGGGAAGGTTGTGGGAAAAGGAGGGGATATATATATATATATATATGTATGTATGTATGTATGTATGAGCGTTTGATGTGTGTAAATCTCGTCGTCTATAAATTAAGAGGTTTTCAAGTTTGGAAACATCCTTCCAAGAGGGTAGAGGCATGGAGAGAGGAGGATTCCAATCAAATAAAATCACAATCTTGAAAGTAGCTTTTTAATAATAATAATAATGAATCTAAATCCATAATTTAGAGCACGTGTTACAAATCTCTCCCATTTAAAGAAATCTGATCCTCGTAATGAGATGTACCTCAATCAAACAAGTATGGTGACTTAGTCCACGTGTCTTTCTCTCAAGATTGCTCCATAACACCCTGACAATCGGAATTGTCTTATTGCAAAGTACTTGAGCCTTTTGCATGAGAACCCCTATTGGAAACTACTAAGAGGTGAGGTCTTCATGAACTTGGATGAGCTCCTACTCTAATATGTGTGTAAAGTTTGCTACTTCCATGGAGATATGGAAAACATTGTCAATGGCTCACAACTATGGCGGAAGAGCCAACTTGTATGTTATTGCTCTAGTCCTCTCCAGCATGTCGAAAGGGCCTAAATATCTTGGGCTCAACTTGCCTTTTGTTCCAAACCTCTTGATTCTCTTCATTAGTGCAACTTTTAGAAACACTTTGCTTCCAACCTCAAATAGTAGCTCTCAAAGCCTATGATTCGCATATTTCTTCTGCCACTCTTGGCCAATAGTTAGCTTCTTACGGATGACTGCTACCTTCTCATACATGTCTTGAATGATCTATTGTCCGAGCATCCTATGTTTTCCTATTGCATCCCAATAGAGAGGTGACCAATACTTGCGTCCATCAAGAACCTCATATAGTGCTGCCTAAAGGCTCACTTGGTAGCTATTAGTATACACAAACTCGACCAGGGGTAGATATTTGATCTAGAGACCCTTGAAGTCCATCACAGAGGATTTGAGTATGTCCTCCAAAATATGCATTGTTCTCTCTGACTGTCCACTTGTTCGAGTTTGAAATGTTATGCTGTAGGTCAACTTTGTCCCTAACTCTTTCTGGACACTCCTCTAAAATATTGAAGTGAAACGAGTATTCCTGTTCGACACGACCATGGAGGGTATTCCATGCAATCCAACAATCTTATGTACATATAATTTTACCAACTTGTCTGAAAAGTTTGTCATCTGAATCGCAATAAAATGAGCTAATTTTGACAATTTATCAACAATCACGCGTGCTATATCCTGACCTCCTAATACCATAGGAAATCGTAAAATGAAGTCCTTACCAATTTCATCCCAAGTCGAAATCGGTATGGGGAGTATTTGTAATAACCCTTAAGGCCTTTGATGCTCTGACTTGACCTATTGACAAGTTAAACACTGAGCCACATAGCTAGTTGTCTCGCACTTCATACCTCTCCACTAGAACTTCATACCTCTCCACTAGAACTATTGCTTCAAGTTCGATACATATTGGTGCTACCTGGGTGAACTATATTGAGTGAATGACGAGCCTCTCTCAAAATCACTCCCCTGATCTTCTAATTGTTTGGAAATATATTCTCCCCTTAAATCTTAGAGCGTCATCATCAGATACTACAAATTTGGGCCTTTTGCCTTCTTGTACCTCTCCCTTGATTTTCACTAATTTTGTATCATTGATTTGGGTAGCTTTGATCCCGTCTATCAATGATGAACCCAGAGTCAAACTACTTAATTAGGTCTGTCTCTCCACAAAAATCTCAATCCCAACTAGTCCCATATCCAATAAAATATGCCTATGAGGAGTACACATAGTAGCAAGGGTATTGGAGAATGATTTACGGCTAAGAGCATCTCCCACTACATTAGCCTTTCCAGGATGATAGTTGATGTTGTAGTCATAATCTTTCAAGAGTTCTAACCATCTGCGTTGCCTCATATTCAACTCTTTCTGCATTCAGAACTATTTTAGACTCTTACGTGTATAAATCTCATAGTTCTCCCCATAGAGTTAGCGCCTCCACAACTTCTGTAACACCCGGGCCCAGCCCGAGTTTGCTTTTTAAAAAATTTTGGGCTTATGTGTATGAAAAACTCAATTGAGTGTCTGAGTTTTTTTGGAATAGATTACGAGCCTTAAATCTTTGTTTTGATGGATTATGATTTTTTCTTTCGGCTTGATAATTAGGTTAAAAATCTTTTTATGGGCCGATATAATTTTTAGACAAGTTGGATTATTTTTAGAGGTTGAGTCGAGGCCCCAAACTTAAGAAAAATTCTATTTATTAATTTCTTACACAACCAAAATGTGGGCGCAAATATTTAAAATGGGCTCTACTCGACCACCCCAAAACCCAACCCGTGAGAACCAACCAACATTCAGTTAGTTTTTTTTTAACCCCCCACCTCGCACGACTCCCGTTCCCATGCACGTACGTCTCTACTTCCCTCATCCCTCTAGGGTTTATTTTTGGTTTTTCATTCACCTATATATACTTACCTAATCCTTAGTGCATAAAGAAAACCAAGAATAGGGTTGCCGCCTCCTTCCCTCATTCTCCATCGTACAGAGCAGAAACCTCTTAAGAGTGAAATTGTTGCCTCGCAAGGCAACTCCCCCATGATGAAGCTGCCACCCTCCACAACCTTCATGCAATCAATGTTGTTGTTTCTGCACAATCCAACCCCATGAAGACCACCAATGGAAGCAACCTCCACGTTCACTGTGGCAGTTTCTCCTCCATGGAAACTCCTTGAGCCATGCACACAGCCACCCTCCCAACCCCTTCATTGCAGCCTTGCACCACCGCGGGACAACACCAACTGCCCAGCCCCACGCCACCACAACCACGGCATTAGGCCTCGCCAGCCTAGTTGCGCATCCTCAACATCACAAAAAACAAAGCCCGTGTGCGTCCACAGCATGGAACTACCCTGCCCAAAACGTCACAACCAACCTTCTCCTCAACCACCCATGGTTCCACCACCAAAACCCACCATGAACCTCAAGACGCCATAGCCATGTCCAAGCTTAGAGAGCCTCTGTTTTTAGGAATCCAAAATAGAGCAGCTGCACCACGGACAACCACCTCTCCTCCAAGCCAGTGTGCATCCACTACATGAAACCACCCTGCCCAAAACGTCACAGCCAACCTTTTCCTCAACCACCTGTGATGCCACCACCATAACCCACGATGAACCTCAAGATGCCATAGCCATGTCCAAGCTTAGAGAGCCTCTATTTTTAGGAATCCATAACAGAGCAGCTACACCACGGACAACCACCTCTCCTCCACGCCATCGCCACCCTAGAAGTGTAAGGCCCAGGCCCGTGAACAAGGCCTAGCCTTCTTGGAGAACCAAATATCATGATGTTTGGTAAGCATCCCTTCTATCAGTTTTTCTTTTCCGATTTTCCCTCTTGTTGGTTAATTCTTCCCTTGCTTTTCTCTCCTTGTATCCCTTTCTCCTCACATGTTGTTTCAGTTTTGAGTTCATGCCTCTCTACGCACTTAATCCCTTGCAAATTAGTGTGCCTTTCTCTCTCTCGCACCCTTCTATTGTTCAGTAATTGTTGGTGCTGCAATTGTGGGTAAAACAAAATTCAAATTTGGTGTTGCCGAGAGTTCCTCCAATTGGTAAACTTTCTTTTTTCTCTTTCCCTCTCTAAGATCTCACATCTCTCTTCGTCTTACACGAAATGGTTATGCATAGAATTTTTTTAAACTGCAGTCCATGTTTTGGTGGATTTTTCTATGTGTCTTCGTGTTTGTTGTAGTGCTATGATTTCGTTGTTCTACTCGGATTCTCATAACCATAGAGCCTCCAACCATAAGTCATTCACATAGTTGGGTAAATTTTCTCTCTTATGAGTGTTGGAATTTTTGCCATTGCATTGTGTTGGCCTTGAAGAAACAAAATTCTGGCTTTCTCACTGGATCACAGGGAATTATTTCCATCTCTAGATAGTGTTGCGTCACTCCATTCCTTCACTGATCACCACACGATGCTAGGTATAAGATCTTGTTGTAAACTTTCTTAGTCACCTGTGTACGTGTGTAAGAAGAATAAGATTTGATTTGTTGGATTTGTGCTTTAGAATTAAATTGTGGCAAGTCTTTGATTTAAAGTTAGAAGTATTGGATAGTTTTGTGGAGTTCTGAACAGAGAAAAGTTGGATTTATATTACAATTTTAGTTGAGTTGTTGTCGGTTGCTTGGAGTTATGGACTGCTGAAATGGGTTTGATTTATTGATTATTTGAGTTCATGTTGTGTTTGGTGGGTGTATAGGCCAATATTGAAGTTGGTATATGGCATTTTGGGTTGAAGTGTGGGCTGTCCAAATTATTATTTGGATGTTTGAGTTAAGTTATTTTGCTGAAATATAGTTTGGAATCATGAGTTTTTATTATTTAGATCGAAGTTGTGTCAATGGTTAGTTAACACTCAGTGTATATTTGTTTTCTATCAATAGGTGACGAGATTATTAAAGGTCAAATTCAAGGCATAGATAATACGTTGCTGGAGTCAGGTAAGCGGGGTTCCTATACTAAGCTTTATACGAATTATTGAGACTGAGGTTGACTTTCTGAAAACTTTGCATATTTTGTGATGAAATGAGAACTTGGGAAAAACCAACCTCGGTCACTTATTTGCATTACTCATTAAATCTTTATGAAAAAGGAAAAATATTTTCTGACATGCATTATGTAGACATGAGCAAAATTTTGTCATGCTATCTCTAAAATTTGAAAAAGAGCGATATTGAGAATCTGAAAAATTGTGCAATGATTTAGAAAGATGCTCCATGTTTTGTTTTCAATATGTGAGAATGATCTGATTATGTTTTGGTACTCTGTTTTGTTTTGATATGGCATCTGAAAACCTTTGGCATGGTGTACTGATTTTGTATTTGACTCTGTCTCTATTCTACTCTGCTCTACTCTGTTATGCTCTGCTCTGCTCTGTTTGGGTTTGTACCAACTTCCCTGTCTATGAGTGCACCCACTTTGGAAACAAAGTGGTTTTATGTGGTCTTTCCTATGTGCACACTCGGGGCTCAGAGAGTAATAAGGGAAAGATGTCACCTCTGTCACTACCAAGTTTGGCCATTGGGAATAGCACAACCCTACCACGGGGGTGAAACATAGTCTCTGCTCTATGAGATGCTCTGTTTTGATGTGATGAGGATGCTTAGGTTATGTTATGCTAAAGTACTCTTGGTTTTACTTATCTTAAAACCATCGCTTTGTTACGTTTGAAAACATATTTTGTTTTGCATGATAACTCTGGAAAATAATTTGTTTTGCATACTGTATTTTGTAAGTGCTCGTGTTTGCACGCTAGTATATGTCCTCTACTTACTAAGTTGTTGATAACTCACCCCCTTTTATTCATAATATTTTTCAGATGATGTGGTGAGTCCAAGTGAGGACCAAGATTAGGAAATGTGAGTATGGTTAAGCTGACGACGGGGTGTCAAGTACCCTAGGGTACTATTGTTAAAAGAAGGATTTCTAATATCTTTTAGATTTAATTATGTATTTGGTTTAGTAGGACTTAAGGTTTTTATCAGTTTGTTTATATGTTATGACTATTAGGAGATTGTGGACCATTGGTTTATATTATTATTGCAGGGATGACTTTGTGGAGTTTCTAATATGTTTATTTGAAAAATATGAGATGTTTATTGTTTATGATATCTTTGGAGATTCTAGATGTGTTGGGAGACAGGTTTGTAAGTGACATGTAGTAATTCTCTGACCCATCTGGGTACGGGGCGTTACAAGAATCCTATCCCTTCATGTTGACTCACCCACCCTACACCCCCCCCGCGATCAACCTTTGTATGACCCACACCATCGCAAGCCTCCATCGGAAGCCACCAAGCCCCCACCGGAAGCAACCAAGCCCAGCTACTGCAAACACGTTCACGCTGCTCTTGCTCTCTCTCTCTCCGTTCTCTCCCTCTCACCACTCTCTCTCTCTCTCTCTCTCTCTGAGGGTTCAGTCGATCAACTCTGCCGAGTCTTCGCAGCTTGCTCCTCCTCTTAGTAAGCCTTTGCTGCCGACTACCTACAACAACGCTAGGTTAGTTTTATTTTAAGTGTGGGTTTGTTTAATTTTCCAAAGGACTTTGTGTATAGTATAGTAATTTTTGTTATTAAATTACCCTTAAGCCCTTTGAGTTATAAGCCAAAGTTGTGTTTCTATTTTGGACATAATTCTCCATCATAAACTGCACAAGTTTATGGGCCACAACTAGATAACATGTTTTTATTGTGTATATTTGGGATCAAGATTAAGTATTTGCATGGACAATTTTATGAGATCAATGTATGGAATAATATGATCATAGGATTAAATTGTGTATTGGTTTGGAGAAATCATGTGAAAATCAAAATATTTTGGAAAGAGTCGATATTTTATAGTTTTGAGGATTTTTAGACATTAAGGAAAAATAAAAGAATTTTATATCTCTGATTTTAATTACCAAGTACATGTTTAAAAAGAAATTTATAGAAATTACGTGATTATTTTATATGTGATGAATAATTTTGTTCGGCATTATTGAAGAAAATTTCTAAAAAGCTAAGAGTCCAGGTAAGCGAGATTTTTATGCTAGACTTTGCATTAAAATAAAATAGGTTGAGATTGATTTTTGAAAAATATGTATGTTTTGTTATGAAAAGAAATTCGAAACAACCTCAGTTATTTGTTCAGCATTACTCATGAAACTGTGTATAAGAATAAAATATTTTTTGGTATGACTGGTGTAGACATGAGCTTATTTTTGGCATTCTATTATTGAACTGAGAAAAATGAGTGAATATGAAAATTTGATAATTTTTGCATGTGACGTGAAGATGTTTTGAATCTGTTTTGGAAATGATGTGAATTTCATAACTTTGTTTTGATATGATGTGGCATTTGAAAAACCTTTAGCATGGCTTTCTGATTCTGTTCTGACTTTGATTCTGGTTGTGATATGGTGATTCTAATTCTGTTTTGCTCTGATATGGACCTGCCATGGGTAATAATAGTGACCTCTAGCCCTGTCATAGGATATAATAGTGACCTTTGACTCTGTCACGGGATATAATAGTGACCTCTGGCCCTACTGCGGGATATAATAGTGGCCTCTGCTCTAAGTGCAATCGCTTTGGTAACATTGTAATTTATGTTCTGCTTGGTTTTCCGCAGAATGCACAACCTTACCATGGGGGTGAAACATGGTCTATATTATGATATGATGCTCTGATATGATATGATAAGATGAAGATGTTCAATCATGTTATGCCAAAGGATATTTTTGAATATGAACATTTTGAACCATCGCTCTGATATTCTGATAATATGATTTTGGATTTGCATCTTTGAAACTAAAATGTCTTGTTCTGCATTCTGACTTTTGTTAAAATGCTCATATTTATATACTAGTATATATTCTCCGTTTACTGAGGATTAAGATTATGGAGCATGGGTGAGATGATTTAAGCATAGTGGATTAAGCATAGAAAGTTTCTATGAGTATTGATGAGTTTTATTAAGAAATTTTGTTGTGTGCTAATGACTTGGCATTTTTGGAGATTGATTAAATTGAGGAAAATAGTTTGAATCAAAATTTTTATATGATTTTGGGACTTGGGAGTCTATATATATTGTTAGAATGTGAGTTTAAGTGAAAAGAAATAACTCTCCGACCCCATGCGGTACTGGGGCGTTACAACTTCAATGCAATGACAACTTCTACAAACTCTAAATCATGTGTCAGATAATGTTGCTTGTAGCTCTTGAGTTGACAAGAGGCATAAGCAATAACCTTTCCATGTTGTATCACAGCACAGCCCAACCCCTTGAGGGAAGCGTCGCTGTAAATAAAAAATCTAATGTGTCCTGAGGAAACAATAAGTATTGGTTCTGTCACTAATCTCTTCTTCAACTCCTGAAAGCTCTTCTTACAATCTTCTGTCCACAAAAAATTCTCATTCTTCCTTGTTAACTTAATCATCGAGGTTGCAATACTAGAGAATCCCTCTACAAATCTTCTATGGTATCCCGCAGGACCTAGGAAGCTTCTTATTTCATTCACATTGGCTAGTTTGGCCCATTTCACAACTGCTTTAGTTTTGATTGGGTCTACTAAAATTCCTTCTTTTAACACAACATGCCCCAAAAAGGTAATCTCTTTCAACCAAAAATCACACTTCTTGAATTTTGCAAACTCTCTCAATGTCTGCAACAAAATCCTCAAATGTTCCTCATGTTCAACTTGGCTTTTGGAGTAAATGAAGATGTTGTCAATGAAGACTATAATAAATCGATCGATATGCACCCTGAAAGCTATTCATCATGTCCATAAAAGCTCCTGGCATTTGTCAAACCAAATGGCATGACTACAAAGTCGTAATGTCTATATCGCATCCTAAAAGATGTCTATGGAACAATTAGAACTTGACCCGATCAATCTTGGAGAAAGCTTGGGCCCCTTGTAGCTGATCAAACATGTAACGTCCTGAATGAAATTCGCTAGAACGATTTCTTTAGTCCTTAGACATGCCATAAGTCAGATTGTTGATTAGGTTTTAGTGCATTAGCATAATCAAATTTTGATCTATTATGGGGATGGACTTCCTCTTCTATTTATTTGAGATACTTAATAGTATAATTTAGTGAAACAAACTGCATCATTAGCCTCATATGAATATTTAGGATTTTATGGTGGAATAAAAGGTTTAGAGTTTTTTGGGTGAATAGTTGACCATTGGGAGAGCGTCGCATGACATCTGGTCCAAACAACCATCAAATCGCCATGTAGGATGTCCAAATTACCCTAGGATCACTAGAAATTTTTTTTGGACACATGACATCTTCACACCCCTCCAATTGGAAATCCACTTGACACTTGTCAAGAGTAGTACAAATGTAACACCCCGTATTTTTGTGTATTTTCACTGAAGGATTATTTTTATTTGTTCAAAAATTTATTCTCTTGTTTTAAAATTATCGGATATTTTAAATGGTTTATTTTATGATCTTTAAATTGTTATGTTTTCTTAATATTTATTTATTGTTGTACATTTAAATTGTTCTTCTTTTTAAATTAATTGATTGTGAGATTTAATTATTTTATTTTTATTGTATTATTACGTTTAAATTATTTTAATTGAGATGCTGTTTTAAAATCATTTTCGTTGGATCTTTTTTTGTGACCCAAGATGTGGGGATTTGATCTCATTTCTTTCCCTTCATTTTTTCTTTTTCCCTTTTTCTTTTCTTTCCTTTCTTTTTTTTTTCTTTTCCTTCCCCCAACTTTCCAAACCCCCCCCCCCCCCCCCCCCCCGCGCGACGCACCCCCCTCCCTCTCTCCCGTCCGATTTATCCTCCACCCAGCCCGCTGCCGTGAGCAGCCTGTGACCGACACCGCCCCTTCTGTTCACCTCCCCATCGGCCGGCGACCTCACCTCCCAAATCCCAGCCTCTATCTCGCCGCCGATAGACTCCACGCACAACACCCAGCTGCGGCCTTCACTTCCTTCGCGCGCAGCCTTCGCGCCACCTCCGGCCACCATCTCTTCACCACTTCATCCCCGACCTCTTGGCAACCCATTGGACCCAACCGCTGCTCCGATCCGTCACTGGTGAAGCACAACCAAGCCTATCTCCGTTTCAGACTTTTTGGCCTTAAAACCACCCTTTACGCCGCCACCCACGACAAACCACCACCACCATTGGCTTCACCGACCTCTCTAGGCCCTACCCTATCAATTTCGGGTCTTAGTTTGTCCCCATTCAAAAGTGGGTATTTGAGACCCACGGCCACAATGTATTTTACACTGTTACGTTGCTGTGCCGCCACCTTTTGCAGCTCCATGATCCTTCAGAAATTATTATATAGCACTGTAAGTATTTTTCCAAAGAATTATTGTGATTTAAATATATTTTTGCACTAACTCATATTATTGTGATCTGGTTGGACATACCGGACTGAGTCCGAGGAGTTTGGGGGTTGGATGGATTATGGACGGAGTTGTGTGTTTGGTTGGTATTGTGAATTGTTGGTTGTTGTGGTGTTGTTCATGTACATGGCATATTGCACGCATGATCATGCTTGTAAAGGAAACTGGGTTTTCATGTACATGCATTCATGTTCATGTGTTTCATGAAAACTGGATTTTCATGTGTTAAAAGATTTTGGGTGCGTGTGTATCACGACCCCAAGCCGAGATGAGATTTTATCTCGGTGGAGCTCCTCTGGTCACTCGGTAGCAGAATATACTGAGTGACGTCCCCTGGGTTGTCGCTGGGCGACAACTGGATCGGACGAGATGGTCTCGTGCCGACTCCGTGGCCCCTCTACTGGTGGGGGCTAGAGGATGCTTGGCCACGTACGCGCTAGGCGTGGAACTGGGCATTGCTCGTTGCGCAGTGGGTGCTTGGCCACGAACGCGCTGGGCACGAAACTGAGCATCGCTACGAAGTCAGGACGTGCGGATGATCCCTAGGGGAGATCATGGTGCATTGGTTAATGGAATAATGAGCTGTTTTCTGAGAAAATAGCGTGTGTTGATTAAAAGGTTTTTATGTCATTCATTTTCTGGAAAAATGAGATTTTATTGATTTGGGTCATTTTCTGAGAAAATGATGGAGTATTCTTTTTGGGCCAAAATGAGATTTTGGCGTGTGTGGAAAATATCTATTTTCAGGAAAAATAGTATTTTTTGGATTTAATGCATATCTCATTATATGCATGCATGTTGGTAGCATTAATGTATTTTTATCTCGTGGTTATTTGGGTTATACTTACCTGCAGTACCATTTTGTGGTAACGCAGATTTCGATGCAGATGAAACTGAGGGTGAGCCTAAGGATTCGGCTCCGCTCGAGGAGTGATCTGGGATCACTCGTTTTGGTTTGAGACTTAGAAAATATTTATTTTGGATGACTGTATAATTTTTAAACTTTTTTACTGATTGTTTGAAATGTATTAACAATTAATTATCCGCTGCGTTGTTTTTTGTACACTGTTGCATACACACACACTTGGCACTAACATTGGGATGTGTAACCCTGTTGTCATCATCCCGGCATCTCGATTCCCGTGTCTCCTTACATGGGAGTCGTGGGCGCCACAACAAATGTGTAAGGTGAATGGAGTGAAAACCAAGCAAGTCAACATATCTTCTTGCACATTTCACTATTCTATCCAATCAAAACACTATTTGGCCAGCCACAAAGAGGGTCTCTACTCTCACCCAAATTTGGTGGGAAAACCGAAACCCTAAATCTCAAGGGTAATTGAAACCCGGAATGCTCCAAACCCCTAAAAATGCATTTGGTTTTGAAGTTTTTTCCTCTTGGTTTAAACCACTTCCACAAGGAACCAACCACTCAAGTACAATATCATGCACCCTCATCCACTCCCTTAAGACATGGTACTTTCATTTGACCAAAAATGTCTTTTGTGAATTCAAACCCTAACCGAAACTGTAACAACCAAAAAAAGGAAAGGCTGCAACGGTAACCCCCACACTTTACTCCCCACTCCCCACTTTTCTCTCCCTCTCTCCCCATTTTCTTTCTTTCTCTCATAACTCCTCCCGCCCCCCTCTCTTCACACACACACATACCTCTCTCGTTATCTCTCTTCTTCACCCATATTTCGCGCACACACAAATTCTCTCTCTCATTTTTTCTCTTCTCCAACCCCTTATCAAAATCTCTCAAACTGAAAGCTTTACTAGGAAGCTCTCTCTCTCTCTCTCCTCATTTTTTTAAATCAGTAAAATTAATCGATGGCAAAAAGCTATGTACATGATTTCTACGTGTTATCTTCGAATGGTTGGAGGGATTAGAAAGCAAATTCACTATGTGTACGACAAATGAGGAAATCAAGGTAAATGATGATCTCACTCATTTTTTAGAAATATTCTTTACATTGACAGTAGTAGAAAGAAATATTCTGGATTGAAAAGATTATACGAGTTTTTTTAAGAAAGGGCAATAAAGGAGACTTTAGTAGTTGTAGTAATTGTTATATGGAGCATGAGCACTTTGCAATGAAACCTATAATAGTAAAGTCTACCTAGAATTGTTAGGTATTGAATTCTTGAATTCATAATTATTGAATTTTACATTAAAACACGAGGATTATTTGTAGGAATTCATAGTAATCAAATTATGGAATTAAGGGATTGAAGAACTAGAAGAATGGTGTGAGGCAGAATACCATGGGGACAGTGATGCAAATGATTTATAGGTGTGGTGAAGATCTGTATAAATGGAATTAGGAGAAATTTGTGAATGTTCAACACTAGATCCAACAAGAATCAGATCCTACTTAAACAAATACTGATGAACATAATCTTGCCAAATAGCGAGTGCAAAATTGGTCGGAGAGAGAGAGGAAATCATGTGGAGACAAAGATCTATGGCAATTTGGCTTAAGGAAGGGGACCAAAATACAAAGTATTTCCACTCAAAAGCTTCTCTTCAAAGAAAAAAGAATAGGATCCTAAAATTGCAAGATGGTTTTGGTGAATGGAAAGAAGGAGTCCAGAGGGATAACCTCATTATTGACTATTTTCAATCACTGTTCTCAGCTGCAGGTCAACAACATTCTATGAACTTTATGTCACAAATGAATAGAAGAGCTGCGGATCAGATGAATGCAGATCTATCAAGATCTTTCTTTGCAACAAAAGTGATTACAACTTTGAAGCAAATGTATCCCGCAAAAGCACTTGATCCAAATGGTATGTCCCTATATCCTTCCAAAGAGATTGGCATATCAAATGGGATTCCATTACAACAATTGTTCTCCAAGTACTCAATTCTGGTGAGTTTCCAAAAGAGTTAAATCACACTTTCAGTACTTTGATCCTAAAGATAAAATCTCTAGTGAAAGTTGCTGATTATCGTCCAATTACTCTTTGTAATGTTACAATTCGATATCAAAAGTAATTGCAAACAGACTAAAGCTAATATTGCCTTATATCATTTATGAATCCCAAGTGCTTTTGTTCATGGGAGACAAATCACAGATAATGTTCTCATTGCTTATGAACTTATTTATTTTTTGAGACACAAAAGAAATGGGAAGAAAGATTATATGTCTCTCAAACTAGACATGAGCAAAGTTTATGATAGAATCTAGTGAGACTTTTTGGAGAAGATTATGATTACACTTGGTTTCAATTCTAATTTGACAAATCTAATTATGAAGTGTATCAAATCTATTACCTTCGTTGTGCTTGTTAATGGGGTGCAAAAAGGCCATATTATTCCTACTCGAGGACTGAGACAAAGAGATCTCCTATCCCCTTCTTTATTCCTTTTATATACTGAAGGTTTACTCAGTTTGATGAGAAATTTAGGTGGAATTGAATGTATTGAAGGCATACAAATTTGCAAAAGGGCCCCTAGAGTAACTCATATACAGTTTGCAGATGATAGTGTCATCTTAGCAGATATGGAAACAAATAGAAAATTTCAAGATTTGCTCAATGCCTATGAAAGAGCCTTAGGACAGAAGATAAATAGAGAAAAAACTGCAATGGTTTTCAGCAAAAATGTGACTAAGGAATTGAAGAAAGATATTATGTCATAATGGGGGGCAGCCACATCCAACAATATGATAAATATTTGAGTTTACCTCCTATGGTTGGTAGATAAAAAACACAAGATTTTTCCGTCATCAAACAAAATGTATGGCAAAAACTTCAAACATGGAAAATAAGCTTGTTATCTCAAGATGGGAGGGAAGAACTTATCAAAGCAGTGGCTCTTTCTATTCCAATATATGCAATGAGCTGTTTTAAACTTCCTGACTCTTTATGCACTGAATTGGAGAGCATGATGGCACATTTTTGGTGGAGAAAGAGAGTAGAGGAAAAAAAAATTCACTAAATTAGTTGGGAGAAGATGTGTGAGTCAAAGTTTATAGGAGGATTGAGATTTAAGGACTTGAAGACTTTTAATATGGCTAGCCTAGCAAAATTGGAGAATTTTGCAGAATGAAGGCACTTTGCTGCACAAAATATATAAAGTGAAATATTTACCTAAAGTTAATTTGTTTGAAGCAAAGCTAGGAATACATCCTTCTTATGCTTGGAAAGGAATATGGGAAGCAAGTAAACTGTTGTATCACAGATGTAGATGGACGATTGGTAATGGAAAGTCAGTTAAGATCTTTCATGATCCTTGGATCCCAGGACTCAATATAAAAGAAGTTACATATTTGATTGTTGTAGAAGAAAAGGATGCTATTGTTGATTTTCTTATAGATGAAGATACTCAACGGTGGAATGTGGAAAAAATTGAGCCCTTTTCAATCCAAAGATTGCAGCAACAATTTTGAAGATTATCATTTCTCCTAATTTGAATGAAGACAACTGGAATAGAATCATGAAACAAATGGAAACTTTACTGTCAAGGGTGCTTATAAACTCTTTTATAGCTACTTAAAGCAGTCATCAGGGGAATCTTTGACGAAATATATATCAAGGGCTTTTTGGAAGAACATGTGGCAGATTAAACTTCCAAACAAGATAAAGATCTTCGCTTGGGGAGCCTGTCGAGATGGATTACCCACTTTTCACAATCTGAATAAAAAACATGTTGCATTAGATGATAAATGTGTTTTCTATCAACAGAGAAGTGAGGATCTTGCACATGCCTTATTTTTCTGTAATGAAATCCGAGACTGGTGGAATAAGTATTTCCCTTATTTACAAAAGGTTGAGACAGTAGTATCTATATGGGATATAGCACTCCTAGTTAAAGAAGAAGGCAATTTGGAGGACTTATCAAAATGTTTCTCAATGGCTTGGGGATTTTGGTCAAGAAGAAATAAGCTGATATATGAACATTTTATTATGAACCAAGATATGTGATTGAGTTTGTTCTATCTGCGCAGAAAATCCAACAGGAAGTGCAGTTTTCAGAAAATTGGTATGTCATTGGAAACCTCCTCCACCAAGTTTCTTGTAGCTAAATGTGGATGGAGCCTTGTTTTTTAATCAGAAAAAAGTGAGAGTGGGTCCAATTTTTAGAAATGAAATAGGAGAAGTTATATTGGCAGCTAGTAAAGTGTAGAATGAAGTGGCAAATCCAAAAACTATGGAAGCTCTTGCTATGTTAAGGGGTCTACAATTTTGTGTTACTTGAGGCATACCTAAGTTAATTGAGAGTGATTGCCTATTGTTAGTAAATGAGCTAAGCCTTGCTGGGGAGTCGTTTTCAGCTTTGGGAAATATGCTAGGAGAAATACAATGTCTACTAAAAGCTTGTTTAGAATGTCAAATGCAACATGTTAATAGAGTGGGCAATGAGGCAGCGCATAGGTTAGCTAGACATGCATGGAATATAGAGAATGTTGAGATGTGGGAAAATGTCCCAAATTCTGCTTTACACACCATTTGGCTTGATAAGAACAATCTGTAATGGATTTTGATGAAATGAAATTATGTTTTATATATATATATATATATATATAAGTTATGAAAATAGTATTAAATTTAGAAGGGTTGTAATTTCTTTTTGGGTTTTGATATAGGCTTCGAGTGATTATTTGGTATGTCAAAAGTGTCAATTTTTGGTGAGCAAACAAGGTAAGTAACTGATTCATGGATATTTTTACAGAATCTAAAAAACTATTGTTAATTTAAGATTGTTTGTGTTAGATTCAAAATATATGTTTACGTGCACATTTTTCATGTTATTTTGGATATGCATATGGGGAATTGTAGAAATTTTGTGAATTGTACTTGCTGGTTGTATCTCAAATATTCTGATATAATGCTTTTGGGGGTCAAGTAATATATTTTATTATTGTTGAGTGTTGTTGAGAATGCCCCGTTAAAATTGTCTTGAAATTTCGTAAACAAAAGGTACGTGTTTTTGGAGTATGATGTTAAGCTTGTAAGTTTGTTTTTTGTTGTTGAGTAGTTTTATAAATTTCGGTTCCATGATGTGTTGATATGACTTTTATGTAAGTTTATGGTTTGATTTATAGTATATTAGGTTTTAATAAAATAGATTTGTAGGATCTACCAAGTGTTAGATTTGAATCCTCCAACATGTGATTTTTTGGTTTAGTTTGTCTTTTTAGCATTGGGATCTTAAATCCATGGTTTCATCTTTATAACTCTTGTTCTTAAATTTTTCATTTATTGATTAAGTAGTATTTTAACTTTATGACTAAGGTTTTGTTGGATTTGGATTTGGATGGATTTAGAGGCTCTCGGGTTTATGGTTCTTTTGGTGTGATTATTTTCTAAGTCATGTTGATTTCAGTGCTTAAATTAAGTTAAAACTTGAATGTGTTGTTTCAAGATCTTATGCATGAAAATAAAGGATACAATCTTTTTGTTCATGTCAAATGCTATGTTTCGGATTCAAGCCAATTCTCATTTGTTGAGTAATGTGATTTTTGTTGTTATTCAAGTATGTCATCAACTAGGTTTGTGATGCCCTCACCCTCACTCGGAATTGGACAATGACTAAAGTATCAGGACACGTAACTCAAGACTACATACCCCCATACATGACAGTTAAGATTCAATGCACCTAGTGTATTTCTAACAATATGCAATAAATTGTAATGAAAATTCATATAAATCTAAATACGATTGAGAGCAATTTCAAAAGCATCATGGTACCATTTAAAACTATAGAATCCCAAAACGACTTATGTGTTCAAATTCGCCAAATACAATAGGGTTTTAAAACAACCATATCCCTCCAATAATCAGTTTCCTTTTTAGGCCTCTCTTTCTAGAGCCTAAGCCTACTTTGTTTCATCCTTGTTGATAATTTCCTTCAAAACCTTGGAAAGCTCCAGTACTTCCCTTATGAGGAGGTCAGCTACTTCGAGCCTATCTTCCATGGATGGCCCCGCCGAGTGCTTAGGGCTCTTCGAGGCCTCCTTCGCGGGTGGGGGATCTACTCTCTTCTGTTCATTTCCCTATGGTCTATATGTACAACTACCACAACTTATACCATTCTAGGTTTAGATTGGTAGTGGAAACTACCACGGTGAGATTTCAAGAAATCTCATTAAGTAAACAAATAACATGCAACAGATAACATAAGCATATATAGGCAAACTATGAAATGAATGCATGGACATGTACTTGACTAAAAAACCTAGTTCATGCAATTTGAATTTTCAAAAACATGTACCTGAGATCCTTTGACTTTTCAATAAAACATCATTCTCTTTTGCACATTGAACAGTTTCTTACACATCTTTAACTATTTGCCTTTTTCACTTCTTGTAACATGTGATTTGGATACCTCAAGGCTCCCCTACATACCGTGGGTTCCCCGCTAGTTATCTCAATCACTCAATGGCCCACTTGACCTTGGTGACTATGTCATAGTCCAGACGATAGTTCGCCATTTTACCTTCACTGCATATAACACATGAGGCACCCACTAGCTTAAGGTGCAATCCCACTTCGGCATCCTTTCCATAAGGATCCATTTGATGTCTGCTGATTGTACTTCGTCGATCCAGGAACTACCATTCCAATTTATACACTCCAGAGTGGATAGAGGAATTCCACCAGGACTTTCCTCCATCCTAGCAGTTGGGATCATGATAAAACATGAACATACTCTTTTCTTTCACAAATAGTAGACAACCCAAATGCATGTGCCATAACTTGTGACACTTTTCTTTTCATGAATCATTCGAACATGTAAATGTAGAGAATCATGTAACCATGTAACCAAACATTGAACATCTCAGTTTACGGCTTGAAAATATTAGAACATTCAAATACTCAATTCACAAACATAGGCAATAGCATTCGACACATGCCAAAGTAGAAGAACAATTTCTTAAACCCGAATACTATGCATGGACGAATCATTTGAGACTACACAAGGATGATATATGAAAGCAACTTGAACTATTATTTCTAAGAATGTCCGAAATATCATGGACAAGTAAACATGGCAAGATCAGCAAGCAAATCCAATTAGAAGGCATCATATCATAAGAGACTTCAATCAACCACTAGTTCATATGATAGAACATAGAAATGCAAAGTTCACACAACATATACAAATATCATCCAAACGCAGATTAAGAGTCAACTTACAAAAAATCCAAGGCAATGTAATACGATCAAACAAGTTGTAAAAAGTGCTCGTTTAATCTATTAGAAACAAGAAGTCATAACCCTAAATCTGACGTGTGTGGTTGTGCTAGGGTTTCTCTTGTTCATGGTGACACTCCTAGCATTCGGTGGCCCTTGGTTAAAGGTGGTCATGTCTCCCCCTTGACCTTATCAAGGTCTTAGGTGTGTGCATGTGTGCCTGGTGAGGTGCATGTCATGCATGGTGGTCAAGATTCCTTAGAAACGGGGTGGAGATCTCCATCTCTAGTTTTGGCCTCCCCCATTTGGGAAAATCCTAGTTTTCCTCAAGAACTTCTCAAAAGAAAAGGTCAAACATTTGGCATGATGTTGTGGTCTTCCTTGGATCCGAAGTCCTAGTGCCCCCCCCCCCACCCAAGTGTGTGCGAGTGTGACTTGTGAGTAGTGAGAGTTAGTACCGTGAGGCATCTTCCTTGAAAAAGTGGTTTCCAACCCCTTCCTTGCACGTGACTAAGAGAGGAGAGAGAGAGAGAGAGAAATAGTGTTTGTTTGGAGAAGAAAATGCAAAGCATGAAACTAAAATGGCATCCAAAAGACATTCTAATTGTCGGCCCTTATCCTTTTCTATGCCCCTTTGATTTCTCACACACTTCACCTTGGAAATGTAAGAAACCCACGCATGCACGCCATGTGGCATGCTCTTCATCATTGGCTGAATCCCCCCTTTCATCTTCCCACATCATTGTTTCCCTTGGGAAATCAAAAGTCTCATGACAAGTGGCGTGTAAGGCTCAAAACTGAAACCCTAAAGCCCCTTTGGTGTCCCTCCTATACGTCTATGTTCAATGAAACTATGGTGCTTAAAGGTCTTTTCACTAAAACCCTAATCACATTTTGGAGAGTGGGCGTACGCATGCTTACCACTTGGCAGATGGTGTGTGTGTTGGCCGCCCTCCTAATTTTCCCACATAGATCCTTCTTCTTCTAAACTCTTGCGGTTGCGTGTGATGTTTTTTCCCTAGGTGACCTTTCCTTTTCCCCATGCGCCTTCTTGAATCCCTAAATGAGTGACAAGTGGCGTGAGAGAGAAATAGAGTGTGTAGTGGCTAACACCATTAAGAACTACGGTTTGCTTCATTCTAGGCATCTCTTCCCATTCTAATCATTTCATCTTCTAGAAAAAAACCCCCATCCCAAGTGCATGCACGACACCTGGAAAAAAGGTTGGTTGGCCTTTCTCAGATGGGCATGAAACACCCCTTGGCCAAAACCTAAGGCTTCTTGGAGAAGTGTGCCCAAGTCTTTTGAGATATCTCATGGTCCATTCCCTATGCAATCATCTAGGAACACTCATAGTTTTGACAAGTGGCATGAAATGTGGGTGATTTTAGAGTGGGTGCATTGGTCGAGAGTCTAGGAAGATGGCCCTTGTCTTTCCCTAGGTGCCTTATGATTGCATCCTTTTAGAACCTTCTTGATGTGTGACAAGTGCCAAAACAGGTGGCCTAGGTCATGGTTCTTGTGCAAGGGCTTTTGGGTTACCAAAACCCTAAAGTCTCTTACCCCTTATTCCCTCAATCAAGTCTAGGTTAATTGTGCTCTGTGTGCGACATGTGGCTAAACCTTCGTGTGATAGGAATGTGCCCCATGTAATACCCGAATCCTACTAAGTAGGTCCTTACGCCATCTATTAATATTTTAAGTTAAATATTTTCGGATAAAGACTTTTACTATTTTATTGTAAAATTGGGTGTGCTTTTATTTTTTTAAAGTGGGTTACTAAATAATTCAAGGGTGTGATTTTATAAACTTGCAATTTTTCCTTTCAATCCCTTTAATTTTATTTACCCAAGAAAGGGTCCAAACTCTTTAATCTCCACCGTCCAACTCATAGGACAAGTTGAGTTGAAATTATTGACTTTTCTACTCTCTAGCCGAAACTTCCACAAGAAGCTAATTAGATATTTTTCTCTTTTCACTAGTCAGCTTCTTCTACAAGCTGCCTAGACTCTTCTTTCTTCTCCTACACTCTGGTTCCAAGGGACAAGAGAAACAAATCCTCTCCTTCTCCTTTACCCCATCGACGGCTTCCAAGGCAAGACAAGTGAATTCCCTTTCTCTTCTCCATTCACCCGTCGGTTCTAAGGCGCAAAAGATAGAAAATTCCCTCAAGTCCCCTCCCTTCACACGAGAGACTCTCGGTTTCCCTAGCCGTGCGATACCTCTCTTCTCCTCAAGCCGATCTCTCTCATTTCGTGAGCTTAAGATTTCCACCGTAAGCCTTCAACAAAAATTGACCTGCTTTGGATCATTCAGATTTCTCTTCCTTTTCTCATCTACTGTGTTTCCTTGGCTCAAAAAGGGGATCAAAGAAGGTGATTTTCCTTCCGTAATATTTTCCTTGAAAATGAGATTTTGCTAAGCAAATTGTGTCTTGTGATTTGGGGGGGTTTTCGGATTTCTATGTTAGCCGAGTAATTGTGATAGTTTCTAGACCAATTTCTTGTTGCTTCTCTAGTGTTTAATCTAGTGGGTAGTGACAGAACCCCTGTTTTTCTGGGCTGACCAAGCACCTTGAGGTTGCTTTGCCGTGTGTGTGAGTGATCTGTTTTATGGTTCCAGCCGCGTGTGTGTGTGCTCTGCTTGAGGTTGTTTGCTGTGGGTCATGTTCTGTTTTGGTGCATTTGTTAGTTAACTTAGTTAGCCTCAAGTGTTGATTAATTGGTATGTTGATGTATAGATATATGTATGTGGACAAGAAGCCGTGTGTGTGTGTTTAGGTTCCATTTTAATGTTCCATCCGTGTGTTGCACAAAGCAAAATCTGTAGCCATCCTGGTGTTTATCAAGCCCAAGCCATGTTTTAATTTTATTAAAGTCATGTCTTTATGTGTTAAAATTATTAGAGTTAAAGTTTATAGTTTAGACATGTTTTCCTAAGATTTATGGCCTAAGTAAGCCACCAAGACTTTTAAATTAAATTAGTAAGCTTACTTTAGGAAATCGTAAATTACCAAGAGTTGTATCTCTTTATTGGGACTGTTTTCAGAATATGTATATATATAAGGCTTTCTTGAGTTTTTACCACTCTTATATTGTTTAATTATATAGATAGGATCTTAGTTAAGTGAAGGATGTTTGAACCATGAAAATACTAGAACTTGCTAGCTGCCCATGTCTTGTAAAATTCTGAAATTTTGTTCCATCATGGAAGTCTAAACCAGCCCTTTTACCCCTTTTACTCAACCTCACTCCTTGGCTAACCAAAGATAAACCTTAGTAGGAAGAACCCTTGAAGAACAAGTGACAAAAACCAACCTCTTGCAAGCATTGTCTTTTGTTAGATTTATTTCCATATGAGGTTGCACAACTGTTAAAATGCTCTCTTTGATGAAAATTCCAGATTTGTAGCACTCCCTTGTTCCCTTCCACTCTTGAATAAATTCTTACCATCCTATACATTTTAACTTATGATTCGTACCTATCTCTTGTATAGAAAATAGTAGCCTTTAAAGAGGGACATCAAGCAAGCTTTATATTTTCATAGGTTTCTTAAATGTTGGAATGAGGATACTATGAGTTGACTTAGTGCCATGTATGTAGCCAAATGGGTTAAGGAAGGCACTTAAATCCCAAAGTATTGGGCGCGTAAGAGTGTCGGATAGTAAGACTTTAAGTGAAATGAATATTAATGTGTTTATTTCATTTCATTCAATAGGAATTCATTTCAAGATTCAAAGAACTTTTTTGTAAAGCATCGAGGTAAGTAGCTATGACCATGCTCCTTACACACAAAGCACTCTTATGAAAATGTCTCTCTCTCTCTCTCCCCTTCCAAATGTTTCTCTTATAAAAGAATAGATGCATGTATAGTATGTACAAGCCTTTCTTGATAGCCCCTGTTAAGTACCCTATTAATTACCATTGTGTGTATGTAAGGTAATGTATCATGAGATTTTATGCATGCTCTCTCTTAAATAATTATGCCTTATCTATATGTAGCATGACATGAATCATTCCTTTTAAAGAAATGCATACGCATTGGCGCTAAATGAAGATAATGAAAACGTTAATTTTTCTAAAGAAAGGAAAGGAAAAGGAATGAAAGCATGAATGTATGAATATACGTAACTGCCACATGTATGAAAAGGGTACCAAATGAATGGGCAGATTGCAATGCCGGGTAAGTAGTACTGGTAGTGCACCCAGTGCTGCCCCTATGAAAAGGGATTCCAAACCTGTGGCCGCAGGCGGGATCCGAGTCCAAAAGACCACTAACCCTAACACACGGGGCGTAATAGTGTGTACTGTTCCAAGAAAGTGAAATGCAAAGTAAAGTCATTTCTAAGAAATGTTATGCGTGAAAGCAAGTAATGTTTATGCATGAAAGTAAAGAAATGTTTATGCATAAAAGTATAGTCATTCCTTAATTGTTTATACATGAAAGTAAGCTTATGTCATAGAAATATTACGCATGAAAGTATAGATATTCCTTAAACTGTTTATGCATGACTGAAAGTATAGATATTCTTTAAGCTGTTTATGCCTGAATGAAAGTATAGATATTCCTTAAACTGTTTATGCATGAAAGCCTTGTGAAGAACTTGCAATTGTCTATGTATGCAAGTTTTCGAAAGAAAGATTATGTGATTAATAAGTTAACGGCATGGTGCATTGCTTACTGAGTATTATACTCACTTTGTGTTTATGTTTTAAACGTCCAGGTATGAACGATGAGGCTGGGGAGCTAGGCACTGCTGAGGAGGGAGGGGCTGATTTTTAGAATTCCCTGTCGATTCAATTTTAATGATAATGGTTATGTCTTTATGTTTTTATGATGGGTCCCATGTTGGGATGTTTTGTTGGTTTGACTTTAATACAATATATCCTTGGGTATGATGTAAGTACTATGGTGGGGTGATGGTGATGGTGTAACTTCTATAGTGGGGTGACGGTAATCCCACATAAGAAGGTTAAATGCCTTTTTGTATGTGTTATGGGACAGAGTCCCCTTTTTATTAGAACTAGCGATGTTTTAAATGAATGAGTGATGGACTTTGAGAGTCCTTTGGGTAATATGTTGAACAGATTGTCTATCAGGTGCTTGCTTTTAAATTAGGAACGCAGTGTACATGCATGACATGTTCGCGCTTATCCCTTTTACCCTAGTTGAAAAAAAAAATACATACTAATATTAATAAGGAAAGAACAGGTCTCAAGTCGCGATCCCGTCCTAGTAATGGGACAGGGTTGTGACAAATCTTGGTATCAGAGCAAAGGTTATAAGGTTCTGTAGACTTTAGGGATGAACTGAGCTAAAGTCCTCTCTCTAAAGGTTGCCAAGCTCCGCAGGAAGTTTAAAAGGTATTTTCTTATTGAGTATCATGAATTATGTTAGAATGATTGCAAGGTATGCATATTTGTTTCATATGAGTCCATTGCTATGGTTACTGTTATACGTGTTTTAGTATGGCACCAATAGGTAATAGTAAGGAAGACGGATGTTGGGGGGCAACCCCATTCCCGTAGTGTAGAGAATTAGTAGAAGGTTTCCAGAGATATGAGGGACCTCACCAATGCAACTGTATGCCTAATGGAGGTAGTTATTGGCGGACAAACCGAGACGCAAGCGAATCCAACATTCAACAACCTTCGAACTATTCGGTAGACAGCACTCTTTGGTGTTTGCGGGCAAGTGTAGCGAAGCGAATGCTGACAACTGGATCGAGCGCTTAGAGAAGATCTTCCGCGTAGCCTTGTGTCCTAAACAAGAGAAGATGGAATTTGCTGCTTACAACTTATTGACGTGGCAAACGGGTATTAGAAGTCTACTCATGGGCTTATTCTGCAAGAGTTAAGCGAGGCAACTCCAATTACATAGGCGATATTCAGAAAAGCTTTCACTAATCTGTTCTTTCTCTTTTCCCCATCATGCGTTAATGTTAGGCGATTCGGTTGTTGCACACTCTTTTGTATCACAGAAGCTTGTGTGTTTAAGCGAGAGAACTCTCATGTCCTTAAGAGTGTGTGATATACTTTTCTAGTCCACTTGGAGACTCTGTAAATTGTAGTTTCGTATTGGAGGGATGCACGATAGAGATACAAGGTCGGCATCTCCTTGCCGATTTAATCCTATTCGACCTGGAGGAGTTCGATGCCATTTTGGGCATGGACTGGTTATCTAAGCACCATGCCTGCATACCTGCATACCTGCATGGAGTGTTTCGATAAGAGAGTGGTCATTAGACCACCTGGTGAGACAGAGTTCCGCTTCTGTGTAGTGGGTAAGCGCCCTAAGCCAAGATGGTTTCCACGCTAAAGGCAACCGAGGTGCTGAAAAAGGGTTGCATGGGATTCTTTGCCAATTTGGCGATGTCTCAACCAAATGAGCCTCAGTTCTAAACACTGATGTAGTGAGGGAGTTCCCCATTGTCTTCCGAATGAGTTACCTTGTTTACTTCCGAATAGAGAGATTGAGTCTCAATAGATCTTCCATTGGGAACGATGCCGATCTCCAAAACACCCTACTGGATGGCACGTGTAGAGATCGAGGAGCCTAAGGATCGTTTGCAATAATTATTAGAGAAGGGCTTTATTTGCCCTAGCTTGTCACCATGGGGAGCACCAGTTCTCTTTGTGAAGAAGAAAGACAGATCGTTGCACCTTTTCATCGATTATAGAGAACTAAACGAGGTGGCCTTTAAGAATCGATATCCGTTACCTTAGATCAACGATCTATTTGATCAGCTTCAAGGAGCACAGGTATTCTCGAGGATTGATCTCCATTCAGGATATTACCAGTAGAAGACGAAGATGGAAGATGCTCCTAAGACTGCCTTTAGGACAAGGTACGAACATTACAAATTTCTTGTAATGTCCTTTGGGTTGACTAAGGCTTTAGCGGCTTTTATGAATTTAATGAACCGTATATTCCATGAGTACGTTGACCCATTCGTTATTATATTTATTGACGATATCCTTGTTTATTCTAAGAACCTGGAGGAACATGCAAAGCACCTGGAAGTGATCCTACAAATTATAACGGATAAGAAACTGTATGTCAAATTGACCAAGTGTGAGTTTTGGCTACAAAAGATTTCTTTCTTTGGCCACATAGTGTCGAAAGATGGGATCTCTATGGATCCTTCGAAGGTCGAGGCAATTGTAGAATAGCCTAGACCTAAGACGGTCCAAGAGATCAGGAGCTTTTTGGGTCTTGCGAGGTATTACCAGAGAATTGTTGAAGGGTTTTCCCCTCATTGCAATGCCATGACAAAGCTCACCAGGCAAGGAAAGAAATTTGTTTGGACTGAGGAGTGTGAGAAAAGCTTCTAGGAGTTGAAGGAGAAGCTTGTGAAGGCGCCTGTTCTAATTATACCATCGGGTACAGGTGGTTCGTGATGTATAGCGACGTGTCACACCAAGGGTTGGGATGTGTCCTGATGTACCATGGGAGAGTTGTAGCGTATGCCTCACACCAACTCAAGGATTACGAGCGCAACTACCTAACCCCCTAGAGCTAGCAGCAGTCATTTTTGCCTTAAAGGTTTGGCAACATTACTTTTACAGGGAATGCTGCGAGATCTACACGGACCACAAGTCTTAATTATTCCTTTTCCCAGAAGGAATTAGATGTGAGACGACGCAGGTGGTTGGAGCTGATAAGGGATTATGACTATACCATCAACTACCGTCTCGACAAGGCTGATGCTGTAACAGATGCCCTCAGTAGGAAATTTTCTTCTAGTACCCTTGTAAGCATGTACATCCCTCAGAAATTATTCTCCTGGACATGGAGAAGCTAGGAGTGGAGATGGTGAGGGATGTATAGGCAAGTTAAGTACCCTGGTCCTTAGTCCGACAGTATCAGACCAGATTAAGGCTGATAAGATTGAGATGTCAGCCTCTAGAAGATCAAGGCAGAGGTTTCAGAAGGGAAGCAACTTGACCTTATTGTTTTTGATGATGGGTCCCTACGGTTCAAGGGGAGACCTTGTGTACAAGTAGAGAATGAATTACGGGACCTACTACCGAGGGAGGTGTACAGGTCTTTATACACAGTGCATCCAGGTAGCACCAGGATGTACCGAGACCTAAGACAACACTACTGGTGGAGCGGAATGAAGAAGGATGTATCTATTTTTGTAGCTCAATGTTTGACGTGCCCGATGGTTAAGGTCGAGCATTAAAGGCCTCCGGGAACGCTACAACCATAACCAATCCCAATTTGGCCATGGGATGAGATTAGCATGAACTTCGTGACAGGATTTCGTAAATCCCGGGCGGATAAGACTCCACATGGATAATCATTGATAGGTTGTCTAAGACAGCTCACTCCGTTCTATTTAGATGACCTAGTCGACGAGCAAATTAGCAGAGCCGTAGATCCGAAAATTAGTCAGGCTACATGGAGTTCCATCCAAGACAATATCGGATAGGGACTCGCGATTTGCTTCAACTTTTTGGAGGAGCATGCAAAGGAACCTGGGAATAGAATTGGCTTACAGCACTGCTTTCCACCCTCAGACAGATGGCCAGTCCGGAAGGACAATTCAGATTCGGGAGGATATGGTACGGGCATGTATCTTGGATTTCAAGGAGAGTTGGAAAATATACTTTCCACCAGTTGAGTTCGCTTATAATAATAGCCACCAGGAGAGCATTAACACGGCATCATACGAAGTTTTGTATGGATGCAAATGTAGATCGCCCCTTTATTGGGACGAGGTTGGTGAGAAAAGAATGCTGGGCCCTGGCATAGCTCAGAATATGCAAGAGAAGGTGGCTATCATTAGAAAAAGACTTGCTTTGGCCTTCGAGAGGCAGAAGAAATACGCCGATCGTAGGAGAAAGGAGCTACACTTTGAAGTAGGAGATAAGGTATTCCTACAGGTGCCTCCAATGAAGGGAGTGATGGGTTTCGGCAAGAACAGCAAGTTAACTCCAAGAAATATTGGCCCGTTCGAGATTCTTGAAAAGGTGGGAGCAGTGGCATGTTGGCTTGCACTACCTACACAGTTTTCAACCATGATTGATGTTTTCCTTGTCTCGATGCTCCGGAGATATGTGCACAATTCCACCCCTGTGCTGGATTATGAACCTCTCCAGGTGCGCAAGGACTTCTCTTATGAGGAAACGCTGGTTCAAATTATGGACCGAGAGGTCTGAGTACTTCGTAACAAACGATCCCGATGGTCAAAGTACTATGGAACCACCACACGGAACAAGAGGTGACGTGGAGCACGAAGACGACATGAGTGATAAATATCCCACCCTTTTTTCCTTGAGGTACGTTCAATCTCGAGGACGAGATTGTTTTTAAAGGGGGTAGAGTTGTAATACCCGAATCCTACTACGTAGGTCCTTACGTCATCAATTAATATTTTAAGTTAAATATTTTGAGATAAAGACTTTTATTATTTTATTGTTTATTATTTTATTTTAGGATGGGAGTGCTTTTATTTTTTTAAAGTGGGTTACTAAATAATTCAAGGGTTGATTTTGTAATTTTTCCTTTCAATCCCTTTAATTTTATTTACCCAAGAAAGGGTCCAAACTCTTTAATCTCCACCGTCCAACTCATAGGACAAGTTGAGTTGAAATTATTGACTTTTCTACTTTCTAGCCGAAGCTTCCTCAAGAAGCTAATCAGATATTTTTCACTTTTCACTAGTCGGCTTCTTCCACAAGCTGCCTAGACTCTTCTTTCTTCTCCCTACACGTTGGTTCCAAGGGACAAGAGAAACAAATCCTCTCCTTCTCCTTTACCCCATCGACAGCTTCCAAGGCAAGACAAGTGAATTCCCTTTCTCTTCTCCATTCACCCGTCGGTTGTAAGGCACAAAAGAGAGAAACTTCCCTCAAGTCCCCTCCCTTCACACGAGAGACTCTCGGTTTCCCTAGCCGTGCGATACCTCTCTTCTCCTCAAGTCGATCTCTCTCATTTCGTGAGCTTAAGATTTCCACAATAAGCCTTCAAGAAAAATTGACCTGCTTTGGGTCTTTCGGATTTCTCTTCCTCTTTTCATCTGCTGTGTTTTCGTGGCTCGAAAAGGGGATCAAAGAAGGTGATGTTCCTTCCGTAATATTTTCCTTGCAGTTGAGATTTTGCTAAGCAAATTGTGTCTTGTGATTTGGGGGGGTTTTCAGATTTCTGTGTTAGCTGACTAATTGTGATAGTTTCTAGACCAGTTTCTTGTTGCTTCTCTAGTGTTTAATCTAGTGGGTAGTGACCGAACCCCTGTTTTTCTGGGCTGACCAAGCACCTTGAGGTTGCTTTGCCGTGTGTTGTGCTCTGTTCTAGCCGTGTGTGTGAGTGTTCTGTTTTATGGTTCCAGTCGCATGTGTGTGTGCTTTGCTTGAGGTTGTTTGCCGTGGGTCATGTTCTGTTTTGGTGTATTTGTTAGTTAACTTAGTTAGCCTCAAGTGTTGATTAATTGGTATGTTGATGTATAGATATATGTATGTGGACAAGAAGCCGTGTGTGTGTGTTTAGGTTCTGTTTTAATGTTCCATCTGTGTGTTGCACAAAGCAAAATTTGTAGCCATCCTGGTGTTTATCAAGCCCAAGCCATGTTTTAATTTTATTAAAGTCATGTCTTTATGTGTTAAAATTATTAGAGTTAAAGTTTATAGTTTAGACATGTTTTCCTAAGATTTATGGCCTAAGTAAGCCACCAAGACTTTTAAATTAAATTAGTAAGCTTACTTTAGGAATTCATAAATTACCAAGAGTTGTATCTCTTTATTGGGACTGTTTTCAGAATATGTATATATATAAGGCTTTCTTGAGTTTTTACCACTCTTATATTGTTTAATTATATAGATTGGATCTTAGTTAAGTGAAGGATGTTTGAACCATGAAAATACTAGAACTTGCTAGCTGCCCATGTCTTGTAAAATTCTGAAATTTTGTTCCATCATGGAAGTCTAAACCAGCCCTTTTACCCCTTTTACTCAACCTCACTCCTTGGCTAACCAATGATAAACCTTAGTAGGAAGAACCCTTGAAGAACAAGTGACAAAAACCAACCTCTTGCAAGCATTCTCTTTTGTTAAATTTATTTCCATATGAGGTTGCACAACTGTTAAAATGCTCTCTTAAATGAAAATTCCAGATTTGTAGCACTCCCTTGTTCCCTTCCACTCTTGAATAAATTCTTACCATCCTATACATTTTAACTTATGATTCGTACCTATCTCTTGTATAGAAAATAGTAGCCTTTAAAGAGGGACAGCAAGCAAGCTTTATATTTTCATGGGTTTCTTAAATGTCGGAATGAGGATACTAAGAGTTGACTTAGTGCCATGTATGTAGCCAATTGGGCTAAGGAAGGCACTTAAATCCCAAAGTAGTGGAAGCGTAAGAGTGTCGGATAGTAAGACTTTAAGTGAAATGAATATTAATATGTTTATTTCATTTCATTGAATAGGAATTCATTTCAAGATTCAAATAACTTATTTGGAAAGCATCGAGGTAAGTAGCTATGACCATGCTCCTTACACACAAAGCACTCTTATGAAAAGGTCTCTGTCTCTCTTTCCTTCCAAATGTTTCTCTTATGAAAGAATAGATGCATGTATAGTACGTATAAGCCTTTCTTGATAGCCCCTATTAAGTACCGTATTAATTACCATTGTGTGTATGTAAGGTAATGTATTATGAGATTTTATGCATGCTCTCTCTTAAATAATTATGCCTTATCTATATGTAGCATGACATGAATCATTCTTTTTAAAGAAATGCATACGCATTGGCACTAAATGACAATAATGAAAAGGTTAATTTTTCTAGAGAAAGGAAAGGAAAAGGAATGAAAGCATGAATGTATGAATGTACATAATGACCACATGTATGAAAAGGGTACCAAAAGAACGGGTAGATTGCAATGACGGGTAAGTAGTACTGGTAGTGCACCCAGTGCTACCCCCTATGAAAAGGAATTCCCAACCTGTAGCCGCGGGCGGGATCCGGGTCGAAAAGACCGCTAACCCCAACACACGGGGCGTAATAGTGTGTACTGGCCCAAGAAAGTGAAATGTAAAGTAAAGTCATTTCTAAGAAATGTTATGCGTGAAAGCAAGTAATGTTTATGCATGAAAGCAAAGAAATGGTTTTGCATGAAAGTATAGTCATTCCTTAATTGTTTATACATGAAAGTAAGGTTATGTCATAGAAATATTACGCATGAAAGTATAGATATTCCTCAAACTGTTTATGCATGAATGAAAGTATAGATATTCCTTAAACTGTTTATGCATGAAAGCCTTGTGAAGAACTTGCAATTGTCTATATATGCATGTTTTCGAAAGAAAGATTATGTGATTAATAAGTTAACAGCAAGGTGCACTGCTTACTGAGTATTAGACTCACTTTGTGTTTATGTTTAAACGTCCAGGTATGAACGATGAGGCTGGGGAGCTAGGCACTGCTGAGGAGGGAGGGGCTGATGCTTAGAATTCCCTGTCGGTTCAATTTAATGATAATGGTTATGTCTTTATGTTTTTATGATGGGTCCCATGTTCGGATGTTTTGTTGGTTTGACTTTAATACAATATGTCCTTGGGTATGATGTAAGTACCATGGTGGGGTGATGGTAATGGTGTAACTTCTATAGTGGGGTGACGGTAACCCCACATAAGAAGGTTCAATGCCTTTTTGTATGTGTTCTGGGTACGGAGTCCCTTTTTTATTGGAACTAGCGATGTTTTAAATGAATGAGTGATGGACTCTGAGAGTCCTTTGGGTAATATGTTGAACAGATTGTCTATCAGGTGCTTGCTTTTAAATTTGGAACGCAGTGTACATGCATAACATGTTCCCGCTTATCCCTTTTACCCTAGTAGAAAAAAAAAATACATACTAATATTAATAAGGAAAGAACAGGTCTCAAGTCGCGATCCCGTCCTAGTAATGGGACAGGGTTGTGACACCCATGTCCCTCTAGGGTTTTGGACTCTAGTCCAATGGGCCTCCTGAATTTGTTGGCCTTGATGGGCCTCCCCTGTCGGCTTAGATGCTCAATGCACCAAAACAATTAAATAACTAAATAAAGCTCAAGGTTTCCAAGTACAATACACCTCTTGCATGGCCCAGAATTAATCAAAAACACAGGCGAGGACTTGGCTAAGTCCGGGTTGTCACAAGTTTGAATGATTAACATATTAGAAATGAGATTTGTGGAATTTTGGAGTTCTTGGTGTTAAAATGCAAGTGATAGAAAAAAAAAATCAAGATTAGGTTCGATTTGACCTAGTCTTGATGTTTTGTGTGATTCTTTGAAATGATGGGTTTATGATTTTGAAAAATGCTTAATTTTGTATTTTGACATAATATTAGAATTAGGAAATTGATATTTATGAGTTGTTAAAATCGGGTCTAAGCATGATGGTGTGATAAATAACCAAAAGCAAACTAGGTGAAGTTTTGATTTAGTTAGGTTTGGCCAAGAGATTTTTAGGTAATCGATGTGAGATTTTGTAAATTCTAAGCCCATAAATGGACTTAGATTGGAATTTAAATGAGGTATGAATTTTTGGTAAGATTTGGGGCCCTTTTGCAATTTTCATAAGTTTAGGGTTAAATTGCAATTTCTCAAAAGTTGGGATGATTTTGCAAATTAAGCCCAAAGTGATTAAGTTATGTTTTTATGAGGAATAATTAAGAATTTGTATCCCTAGAATGTCTTTCATTTTAGCACACACTACACTTACTTTACACATGGATTTATGTATATTAGCTTCTAACTTGTGGTATATTTATGTATGTGAGATGGTAAGGTTCAAACAATTATATTCATGTTTTCTTACTTAATTGAATTATTTATTGCGAATTATTTATTGCCATGCCATGTCATTTTAAATATAGATCATGAAGATCTATTACATGTTATGAATGCCATATCATAAGCATACTAGTCTGTCACGAAAATGTTTCTCAGTCATGAGTAAGTTGTTATGTTTTATCATGACTCCAAATGCTAGGATGGGATATTATCCCATTGGAACTCCCCTATCCACTTTGGAGTGATTAAAGTAGAGTGGAGTCCCCTGAATTCACAAAGTATAGTTAACAGACTTGAATGAGACTTAAGAAACTAGTTTCTAAAACGAAGTCAGACCACCTAACATCGGTGGGTGCCGAACCATGCTACAACTAATAGCTAGAAATTACCTTCAGGTAAAATCTTCATGATAACGTACTCACAACCAGTGTGAAAATCTGTGATGTGTTGTGGTACTAACATGAGCACATGGTCTATGGGGAGTCATTGAGCATCCATTATCACATAAACAGACATGTATAAGAATGGATGTTTTATGTTTACGCAAGCAACCATGCCATGTTCATGATAAGTTATGTTGTTACTAAGTTATGTTTTCATAAGAAAGTCCACTCGTCAAGCATACATGTAATAGCCCGCAAAAATTCAGTAGATGAATTTCTTTCAAACTTAAGAATGTCGTGAAATCCTGGAAAGATTTCATGAATTGAGCCACCAATTAGGTTTTTGCCAGCCAACATAGTTGAATTCCAACCAACTATGGTGACAAACTTGCCTTTTTGCCTATTTACAACACTTAGGAGTATAAGTTGGCAAAATGGATTGCATCATTAGTCTCGAATGAATATTTAGGATTTTACGGTGCAATGTTATGTTTACTGCTTCTCGGATGAAAAGTATCCAAGAGTGCCTTTTTATTTAATCGAGGCACTTAAGAGCTAGATTTTGTGAGACTAATTGCATCAATAGACTCCTATGATCATTTAGAATTTTATAGTACAATAATAATTTTTGCAAGTTTTTGGGTGAATAGTGACACCTAGGATATCGCCGCATGGCACCCAGTTCAAACAATTGTCAAATCACTAGGATTACTCTTTGGATGGACACTTTGCACATTCCTAGGCACTCATTAGAAAGGTAATGGGACACTTGCCACTTAGTGAGTTAAGTTTGATGGAATGGAGGCAATTCAAGCCATGTGATCGTGCCACCTATGCAAATACTATTCTGACCACCCGAAACACTTTTTGATTAACCAAAAGAGGGTTTCAATCTTAGTGAAATCCCAACATACTGGACTCCTATTGAAACCCTAAAACCCTCATGATGACCAAAACCCTAAATCTTCATTTCAACCCTATGTGGCCCAATTTTTTATTAAGTATTTAATCACACGAATTAATCACCTTCACATGTTATTAATGACTCAATTTTTCATTCATACAGCCTTAACCACTCTATTACATCTTGGTAATCACACTGGGCAAAGAATAAATTTAGTTGGACTTGATGCCAACTGAATACCCAATGGAAACCCAATGAAACCCCAAATTGAAGCCCATTGGTAAAGCCCATCTTTGGCCCACTGAAAACCATAATCAAGGAAGGCTTCTTGAGGAAGTTTCTTCCCCTTCACAAGGCCAAGATAACAGCTAACACACCACTCAAGTTCAGCCCCAAAAGTCTCATGATAGAAGTTAAAAAGCCTAGCCACCTTAAGCCATCCACTCGGCCAGCTTTGGCAGCAAAGGGATAGTAGTTGAGCAGCTACCTTTTTTTCACCTTTTGGGCCACCAACCTCCCATACAAGGGTCACTCAGCTACCCCATGTGTATATTACACCACCTACCTTCATCACTTCACAGTTTGCATTTCCATCTCATTTTCTTGAGAGAACCCAAGAGAGAGCTTCAGGTCGCTTTTCTGGTTGTTATTGATCCAGCTTTTCTAGCCCTTTGTAAGTTGATTCTCATAAAACTTCCTTCCTTTATATTGTTCTTTTATGAGTTTAGTTCAGGTTGATATGTTTTGGTTAATTTGTTTTTATGTATTTTTGAATGGTGAAAGTTTTGTTTGAGCATGCAAAAGTCACACTGGGTGACAATCTTGATGTTTGTGTGACACTTTGATATGTTGCTGAAGTTTTTGGTGAAATCATGAGTAGATCCTGATTTGGTGAAGTGCTAACATGTTAATATGCAAGATAGGTTTGGATGTATTTCATGTTAATATTTTTATAAAGAGTTTTACTTGATTTTCAAAACTTAGAAACTGGAAGGATCAAAACAGAAGTATGGATCAAAACAATTTCTATTTTGGTGAAGTTGTAATCTTTTGTTTGGGAAACTTGACCTAATTGTCTTGATTTTCCCATATGATGTTCTTACAGCTTTTATCTATGTGTTAGAAGTTTATTTATGGAGAATATTAGTTTTTATCTTTGATGGAATGATTTTATTCATACAAAGGTTTGCTTAGGACTTAGCCTAGAGGCTCTCACAATTGAGTCAGGTTTTAATGAAAATCTTACCATGTGATTCTAGATTTAATGGTTAGATCAACTCAGAAAATATGAGGTTTTATTTCTTGAAGTTATGTTTCATGAGAATTTGTAATCTAGTGATTTTGATCTAAGACCAAAAGCATGGTGCACTCGGTTTTTATGTTTAAGTGTAAACCGACTTTGTAGTTTGCATTTTTTGTCATTTTGTTATTTCATCAAGGATGATTTCACTTAGGTATGATTTATGAACATGTTAGGAGCGAGCTCATCTACTTTAGAAGTCCGTGGAGTTGATTTGGAAAGCATTAGACCAAGAACATCAAGAGTTGGTCCTATTTAACCTAAACTTGGTGTTTTGGCATTTTTATTGATGAAGTGAGTTTGTGATTTTTGTGAAATGTATATTTTGATGTCTTAGTATGATGTTAGAACATAGGATATGATTTTCTAAGTCTTGAAAAAATCATTTTAAGCATAAAAGTTTTAAGTTTGGAAGAATTGCAACAAAAACCAAGTTTTGGCCTATATATATGAATTGGCCTAAGCATATTTCATATAGTTATGTTTTGGTTTAAATTTCTCTAATTATATATTTATATTTAAGGAAAAATTTATATGAGTATTGTAAATTTTGGTAAGGTTTGGAGTTGGTATGCAAAATCCTTAATTTATGGACAAAATTGTAATTTTCCCTACTAGAGGGGTAAATTTGGAATTTTTTCCTTAAGTCAAAAATTTTTATTTTTCCAAGTTTTTAGTGGGATATTTTAACCCTTAGAAATATCTCTTTTTAGTTCACGATATTTCATGCTACTTTTTACATCACGTGCAATCACTGTAAGTTAGTCTCTAACTTACTCCTAGTGTACATATGTCACACGATCAATTGTTACATGTCATGCCATGTCAGATACATAGTATGTAACGAAAAATATTTTTCAAGTCATTTTTAATAAATCATGGTAATCCCATGAGACAAGATTACACTATCATGGTAACTCCATGAGACAAGAATATTGTAGAAACCCCATGAGAAAAGCAATTGTGGCAAATCCATAAGATAAGGACATCGTGGTAACCCCATCAGGTAAGACAGACACGTTCACATCAAGTTCAGTTCATATTAAGTTTAGCTTATGTCAGTTTCAATTCATGTCAAGTCAAGTCACGTTATTTTTCCAATTCAGCATATGTCATGCTATTTGCCAAGTCATGTCACGCATAATCATGTCAAGATGCATTCATGCCATTTTTTTGTCTTGCATGCATACATATACTGTTAGTAGCATGGTAGTTCACTTGTTGAGATTTGTAAACAAATCTCACTTGGTAGTCTCAACTACCATTCCCCCCGCAATGGTAGACAATGTGTTTGAATATCAAGAACTAGCACTAGGAAGACTGGACGAGGTTGACTAGTCCCCAAAGAGACGATGAAGAACTGATAACTATGGTTATCCATATTCTGGATGCGATTTTGGAGATAATAATTGAGCAGCTCGACAATTTTGTAGAATAGATTCTATTTCCAGACTGTATTTATGGAGCATTTTGTCCAGTACTTAAATTGTTACAGACCTTTTGGACAAGTGTTGTAACTTTTGTATATCTATTATTATGTGAAGTTATGAAGTATGTTCATATTTTTGTGATGTATTATATTTGGGACATATTATTGCTCAAAGAAAAAAACATATTTGCTTCGAATATAGCATACTATTAGATACATGCTAAGTGCACTACATCTTTAACTATCATGAACGAGAGTATGTAACCTTGTTCTGTATGTTCTGAAACTTTAAGCTTCATAAAATCCCAAGTGGAAGTTGAGGCATCACAATGCATGCCATGTTAATATCATGCATGCCTATTCATATTGTCGGTAGCTTAAGAGCTTTACTTGTTGACATTTTATAAATCTCACTATGGTAGTCTCGACCATCATTCTCCCAAAATTTTAGACATTGTGTAAGGGAATGGAGAACCAGTGCACCCCCGACTAGACGATGTTGAATATGGAGTCAATCCTCCAATTTTTGGACTTTATTTTGGAGCAGAAAGTTGAGATGCATAAGTGGCTTGGCATTTAGATTAGATTTTATTGTCTACAACTGTGGAGCTCTATCTCCAGTACTATGTTAATGTTATTTTGTTTATAGACTAGTAGGAAAAATGATGTGACTTTTGTTTATGTGAATATGAATGGAAAGTATTTATGTTTTGGGACTAGTGTATTGGTAAAATGTGTATTGTTTAAGAAAAACAATATCAGTTGTGTTTACTACATATTGTTACAAGCATGTTAGGTGCATTGCATTCTTAACTGTCATGAACTGGGTATGTAATCGTATGTCCCAACCCATCAAGCTCTGGAAAATCCCAAGCAGAGTTTGGGAGCATCACAAGATAGATTGTCAATTTGCGGTAGCAGGTACTTGTTCTCAACTGGTACCCAGTTCAGCTCCCGATAATCAATGCAGAGAGTCCCATCCATCTTTTTCACAAAAAGGACTAGTGCACCCCATGGTGACACATTAGGGTGAATAAATCCCGTGTCTTGAAGATCTTGTAATTGCTCCTTGAGCACTTTTAGCAATATTGGGGCCATACGATACTGTGCCTTGGATATAGGTGCAATCCCTAGAGGAAGGTCAATCTAGAAGTCTATCTCTCTATTTGGATGCAACGCTAGAAGATCCTCTAGAAAAACATCCTAAAACTCTTTGACAATGGGAACATCTTCAATCTTAAATCTCTCCACAGGTGGACTACTAAACTCGTCAAAAGCCCTGAACATCCCTACCTTAGTAGTCTCGCCTTTAAAGCCGAGATCAACTGAAGTGAGGGGTTCCCTCGTTCTACACAAAAACTGAATTCCTCTTCACCCAGGGGCTTGAAAACCACTTTCTTCTTAAAGCATTGTACACATGCATGGTTTTGAGACAACCAGTCATCCTGAAGATTACATCGAATCCCATCATGTCAAATATCACCAAATCCGTTGAGAGATGCCTCCTTTAGATTTCTACGGGGAAATTTCTAAGTATAAAACTGCAAACTATTTGTTCACTAGTGGGTGTAGCAACAAATAGTGTACAATCAAGATTTTTTGGTGTTCTCACATCCAAACAAGCATAAGAACACTAATAAAAGAGTGGGTGGCACCCAAATCAAACAATACTCTAGCAAAAGGAGAAAATAATAGAAGAGTACCTATAACCACATCATTGGATTTCGTAGCATCACAAGGAGTAAGAGCGGAAAACATTAGTCAGTGCAGTAGTCCTCTGGCTACTTCCTAAAGTGTATCATTTTGAGCAATCTCAGGCGATTTGGTTTGGTTCTCCACACTCAAAGCAAGCATTCTTACCCTGTATACAGTTTCCCGGATACATCTTTCCACAAGTCTTGCAAGCTGGGTTGGATGTGAGTACAGTGAGATGGCCTCAGGAGGTTTCTTGGAGTAGGCTTTTTGTTTATTTTAGGCACTTGCAGTGGTGGTTGGCATTTCTTCTAGTTGAAAGCTCTATGTTTGCCCTCATTTATTATTCCACAAGAGTGGTAGTAGCTGACTCCGTATCCTCATATGTAGTCCTTGCTCAAAACTTTTTGCCTTCTTCACTTCATCCGGAATCCGATAACTCGCAAAACAAGACAGCTCCACAGATTTTCTAGCATAGCGCTCCATAGTCATTGTGCCCTGAACAAACTCAGCAAACTATCTAGTCCTTGCCTCTTGAAGTGCCTAGGAGAAGCAACAGTCTAAGAATGCATGCTTGAAGTGATCCTAGGTGATGGGTACTCCTTCACAAAGTTCCTTTTGCAAAAGCTCTAGTGAAGGATACCACCATTCATCAACTACATCCACCAACACGTAAGTGGCATACTCTATCTTTTGATCATTAGTACAAAAAAGTGCATTGAAGATCTTCTCCATCCTCTCGATCCAACTTTCAACGTCTAGAGCTTCCCACTTGCCATTAAAGGTGAGAGGGTGTTGTTGAGTAAACAGATCTAGGGCTCATCCTACTTAGGGAACCCTAGGTCTCATACCTTGGCCATTGGTAAAAGTCAGGAAAAATTGTGTACCAGTGGCAGCCAAAGTCTCAGACTCACTTTGTTGTGATTCTTTGAACTCCTTGGGTGCGCTTTTTCGTGTGGTTGGTGCCATTTCTAAAGCTAACATCACACAACATAGTTTAGAAAAAAAAAAAGTAGTCACACAGATACTTAATCACACAATCAAAAAAGAATATAGAAACAAGCATTAAACATAGTAATAAATAATTTCTATGGAACTCTCGAGTTGGCTAGGAATCATCCTAGGTATTTCCTATTCTAGAATCCCTTCGTCTAAAAGTCTACAGAATCTCTCAAGATGACTTTGATACCAAATTATAACACCCCTTCTTGTACGTCACATTTTGGACCTACAGGAAAGGGTGTTACATCATGCAGCAATGCTTTGTGTCCATGTTTGGGCCTAGCACCAAATGTTGCAACCCAAAAAGCTTAAATAGGCATCCCTAAGGCTAGCGTTGTACCACAAGCGCACACTGCTACCTCAGGTGCTCTCCGCACCAAAGTTTGTACCACCTCAAAGTACACGGGCCCTCGCGCCACTCTGCATTTGGTCACATCCACTGCATGTGCAGCGCTCCTTTGATTGCATTAACAATGCTCAGTAGCAACCAAGAGATGAACGCTACATCAACCACCACTCTAGCAATGGTGGGGATAAGAACTTGTTGCCTCAATCACATAGAACTTGCTACCTCTCTAGGCGTATAGGGCACTCTCAGGTGCTTGACGCATTAAGGGGGTAGTTGTGCCTCAGGCGCAACGCACACGTGCGTTATGGAGGTTCTAGTTTGTAACATCGACCTGCACCGGGCTGAGCAGCCATACAGTACCAAGGCAATGCTGCCCCAATGGTACTTACAATGCCATGGTAGAATGTGGTTGCCCTCGTTTCTCAGGTGGCCTTGCCTTTAAGGCAACACTCCAGCTTCCGAAGCAATATGGTGCAACACTTGTACCCCACAACAAAGCATTTTGTAACCACTAATGGTTTTGGTTCCCTTACCTCCTACTGGTGATCTCAAGCCCTGTCGATTCGGGAAGATGAAACATTGAGAAAAAAAACTTTACAACATATACAAAGCATGTAAAAAAAAATTACAACCTAAACTAAGTCAAGAACAACTGACCTAAACTAAGTCACGAATCGGATAGGTTGTTCCATAAATTTTATAGAGACATTTCTTTTCACAAAATCCAAATGTCACACTAAGAGGCAAGGGGCTATTTATAGCCCCTTTAATTTGTAACTCTTGATTGCACTTAAATGTAGAGCCATAATGCACAAATGAAGTGCCTTTTAAGCCATTTTATTGTCAAGGCACAAAGTCTTGGCATATGAAGATCACCCCCTCATTACCACAAAAGGCTTAGGAATCAAAGTAGTGGAAGGAGACCCTCGACCATGGATCTCCTTCAGAGTAGTCTCCTTCGAAGCTAACCCATGACATTCCTTGGAAGGAGACCCATGCCATGGTCTTTATTCATGGCTTAGAAGGAGAACCATACCACTCTGCTTCCATGATTTGCCTCGTCTAACAGTAAATTGTATTTATCTAATCATGAATCAAACGAATTTTTATTTGCTTTGTTTGTCAAATTTGTGTTCATTTCACTTGTGATGGAGTTATAACAATGTATTAAATAAGCATAAAGCTGAGAAAATTTTAGATTAAAAGCATGTTATATGCTTGTTTAATACATTAAAATAAAAACAAGGATGGTTAATGCATGACTAAAAGGAAAAGTGTTCTTTTGTTCAAAATTCCCACTTAAGGACACGACAGCACATCTCAAAAGAATTATTCTAAGTGTTTCGACTAATATCACTCTCTCTTCCTCTCCCTTTTCTATTTTTTCTTGCCACACAGCCCTAGCCTCCAGTGATGAACCACACAAAATAGGAGGGCATAACCAACCACTAATGGAATATTCGAGAGATGAAATGGAGGAGAGGCACGACGGCAGGGATAAGAGAAAGGGAGGATTCGGAAAGCAAAAAAACAAAAGAAAAAAAAAGCTTTTGGAGCAGAGCAGATTGGAGAGATTTCTATTTCTATTTATTTGCATTTTCTCAACATACGTTCATTATGTTTCTTTGGTTTTGTTTTCATCGCTTTCAAATATACTATGTGTGAGTAATTTCCTAAACCTAGGCTTGGGAATCCTTTGAACGGGTTGTGTTTCCTAGGGTTTGTGATTTCCATCGTTATTAGCAAGTGGAATCCAGAGGGTTTTCTACCATCTGTTATATGATGTTGTTTTCAGGGTCTGCTTACCAATCCTTGGTTCATCATCGACTGAAGGGCTTGATGCATTCTTGGGTTGTGTAAGATCCTGGTTCTTGTTAGCACACTTAACATCAGTTGGTATTAATTCGATGGAGGTTATTTCAGAAATTAAATTGTGCATGCATGAATCATATACATTATCCAGACACTTTGTTCTTGACTGAAATAGTATTTGAAGGAAATCGAGAAGTCCTAACCCTTCTTGTGAAACCAATCCGTGAGAGGGAACTCGCATCCTTGGTGTTTGACAAAAGCTTTCTTAAACATTAAAAATTGTTTTAAGGACATTCTTTAAATCATCAAGTTTAGGTTTTATTGGAAGTACCCTAAAGGATTCATCAGATTAGATACATTGTTCCAATTGAAAAAGAATAGGAACTAAATCTTATCATTTTCATCCATGTGCATACTGAATTAGACTCAATAGTTGAGGGTGACAAGTATTTTTTTATGTGATTTTTATCACTCTTTTATTTATAAAAAATATCATTTTCTCTTCAAAACTATTGATTTTATTTTATTTATACATATTTTTTATTTATACATATTTTTTATTTATTATCTTAGATTTGAAAGAATGTGAAGATTTAGTGCAAAATAAGAGCATTTTGGTGCAAAGAAGAGACTACAAATCCAGATCGAGAGGTGACCGACTAGCAAGGCGAGAAGACTTACCTCTCGGAAGGCGAGGAAACTCGCGACCAAAAGGTGCAAAGACTTGGCGACAAGACTCTAGGTGGTTAGATTGGGTGACTAGTCTAAACAACCAACTTAAAAGACCAATCTAAACGACATCGTGGGCAACAACTGGAAAAGGTGAGAAGAGCCTTTCATCCTAGTCGAGTGCCTTTCCACTCGGTAGGCGAGGAGAGGCCCATTCCTTTGTGACCTCCACGCTCGTTCATTTCTGACCTTCATGCCTGCCAATTATATTGAGTGCACACGACATCTACCCGGTGGGACCCTTTCGAGTTCCACAATCAATATATTGGTGACCGAATCCTCCCGAACTCCACAATTCAAGCTGCATATCACTAAATCTTCTATTTTAGATAGTTCTGATATTCTTGAGATAATTTCCTTTTATGTTAACATCTATATTTAGAAACTATTTTCCATATTTTTAGGCTAGATCGTAGTCGCATTTATTTTGTCTTATGGGATGAATAGGTAGTCTTTTGGTTTTTGAGTTTTTAGTTTTGAGTTTTAGAGAGTCTAAGTTTAGGTTTCAATAGTTCAGAGTTTATTATTTGAGTTTCTTTCAATGAGGCAGATTTGGGGGAGCAGAAACGAGAGTCGCATGCTTCATAAACTAAATCCATTGAAGAACACCAGTTTTATTCTTTTTCTTTTTATTTTCATTTTGAACTAATTTTATTTTCTAGAGTTTTGATGTAGCCTAGCACTGAACACCCAGTTTATATTCCAAGTTATTTTATTTTCAATATTTCCATGATTGAGTGTTTATTATTTATTCTTAATGCTTATAATTTTCTAGCTAATTATTGTTCGATCTTTTGGATCGCAATGAGACCGAGAGGTGATTTGTAATTAAAGCTCTAGGATTAAACACCATTAGTTGAGCGAAAGCAGAGATGCTTTACCAGGACTAGTGTGATTTTCAAGAAAACTCCAAAGAACTTAATGACTCTCCAAATAGTTAAATTCACATAGAGATATGGAGTTATTAGTTGGAGATACTTTTGGTATTGTTCAAGGGAAAATATTGAATAGTTAAGAGATTTTATCATCAACTTGGGATAATTGGGATTCTATAACAAGGAAGAATAAGTTGTGTGAGATTTGTTAGATGAAGTCAATTTCTCTCAATCTACTCTTATTATTTTTAAAATCTGAATTTTAATGTTCTTTTCTTCAATTTAATTTAGATAAACCATTCTTCAAATTTTGGTTTTCCAAAGAGTATTTAATTTAGTCAATTTCAATACTCAATAGCATAATTATTCCCTGTGGGTTTGATAACCTTTTTCTTTAAAACATTTTACTACTTGTGAGGACTCAGTGTACTTGCAAATATATTTTTATGCGAAGAAGATTTTGATGCCGTTGCTAGGAAATAGTTATTTGTTATTGATATTGATACCGGCTAGATTGTTACTACTTTGGATTTTATTTTATTATTTTAAAAAAATTATTTGATCTTAGTTTGTTTTTTTCCTTTCCAAGAATTAGTAGTGCATGCACCAATCTAAATCATTAGAGCACACACTTTTCGATCCCGAGATTGAAAGAACCTTACATTGGATCAATAAAGAGAAAAAGAAAGAGGCCACTGCCTCCAAAGTTAATATGGTCAACCAGGAGCACAAGGCGTTAAGAGACTATGCGATGCCCTCGGTCAATGGAGAATGTCTAGTATAAGGCGGCCAGCTATACAAGCCAATAACTTTGAGATCAAGCCGACCATCATTCAAATGATTCAACAAACCGTCCAATTTTGGGGCTGTCAAAAGAGGATCTTAACGTCCGTATTGTAAATTTCCTAGAAATTTTTGATACTTTTAAACACAACAGAGTGACAGGTGATGCAATACGATTGAGACTTTTTCCTTTTTCACTTAGGGAAAAAGCAAAAGCTTTGTTGAATCCTTGCCACCTGGCATCATCACCTCCTAGGAACAGTTGGTACAAAATTTTTAAGAGAAATATTTCCCTCCGGACAAGACAGTGAAGTTAAGGAATGATATCACTACCTTCACCCAATTTGAGGGTGAATCATTATATGAGGTATGGGAGAGATACAATGATGTATTGTGCAAGTGTCCACATTATGACCTCCCAACCTGGCTTTAAGTACAAACATTTTGCAATGGATTGGGATCCACAAATCGATCTATGGTGGATGCAGCTGCAGGAGGAGCGTTAATGAGTAAGACACCTTAAGCCGCATATGAACTTCTGGAAGAGTTGGCGTCTATCAACTATCAGTGGGCCGCAAAGAGAGCAGTGCCAAATAAGGCGACTAGGGTCGTTGTTGGTGGTTGCGCATGGAGGAGACGTGTCGTGCGAAGTCTTCGGGGTGAACCCTTTGACGTAGAGAGAGTGAGAAGGGATGCTGGCCAGTGGTTGATTCACGGAGGACAGCGGTGCAAACATGCTGGAAACTCGAAAGGAGGGGTGGTAGCGGCTTGGTAATAAAAACCTATCTCACGGTGCAGCAAAATGCAGTGCTCTGTTTTGAAAAGCAAAAACAGGGGTATAAGGTGTTGAGTTTCCAAGATGGGGGTGGCGGCGTACTAAGTTGTGGGTTGATCGATCAGATGCTTACAAGCGGGTGCACTGGTGTAGTGGTAGTACGGACAACGGAGGGCTGGGCTTTCGTGGGGTGACTCTCGGTATGGGGTGCAAGAAACCCAGGGGATGGAGGCTGCGATTTTGCAACAGAGGGAAATCGTGGCTGGGCAAAGAATACCCAAAGGTGGTGCAGCAGCAAGTGCTTGGGTAGTTTCTATAAGCAAGGGATAATATATGTGTGTCTATATAATGTGAAGTGAAAACCCTAGAGATATGAGGGAGACATGCGTGCGGATAAAAAAAAAAAGAGTCCTGCGTGTGTATGGAGTGGAAAAAAAATACACTAGAGATTTGCAAGACCATGCATGCCATGGACGAGAGGAAAACTTAGGGGTGAAAAATAGACGGAAAAATAAAACATGCAAGGAAATTAACGTGTGAAAAATAAAATAAAATAAGTAAATAAAAAAAAATTGAGCTTGATTGGGTCTGGGTGTTACAATTGATGTGAATTAATGAGTATTTTGCGTGATAGAGAAAATTAAAGTATATACTTTGTGGTTGGAAAATGATTTTTAGGTGACATGAGTTAACTCTCCAGATCCCTCGGGGACGGGGCATTACATATCAACAACTCAGTAAGTAGAGAGCATATACTAGTATGTAAACATGAGCATTTTTAGAAAGTTCGGTATGCATGAATGAAACATTTCATTTTCATATGCACATCTCAAAACGTGTTATCAAAAAGTCAGAGCGACGATTTAATCTTTTCATATTCAAAAACCAATTTCATACTCAAAAACAAAAAAACGATTGTTCAAATTCAAAGATCATTTTTGTATTCAAAGACCCTTTTCGTATTCAAAAATGCTTTGACATAACATAACTAAATATCTTCATCTTATTATATCATATCGTATCATATCATATCATATACCATGTACTCCTGTAGTAGGGTTGTGCTATCCCCGATGGCCAAACTAGACAATATCATTTTGTGAAACTTCCTGTTTTTTAATCTCGGAGCCCCGAGTATGCACACAGGAAAGAACACATAAAAGCCCACTTTGTTTCCAAAGTGGATGCACTCATATCATATCATATCATGTTGATACCAACCATATCACATGAACCAGTACCATCATATTAGTACCATACTCAGAATTATAATCAAAATAGATAAGTATACCAAATGTTTTCATATCCATATCATATCAAACTACGTGCTGAACATATTCATATCATTTTCATTTGATAAAATATAGATCCAAATCATTTTCATATCATATGTACAAAAATTCACAAATATCAAATCCGTACTTTTGCACATTTCATAAACATATTGCTCAAGTCTACACTATACATGTCAAAAGCATTTCTTTTCTCTTTTATACATATATCATGAGTGACTGCAAAACATATACTAAGGTTGTTTTCACCTTTTCTTTTAAAAACAATATGCACATTTTTACAAACTGACCTCAGTTCATTTCTTTTTATGCAAATCTAGCATAGGAACCTCTCTTACCAGACTTCGATGTATTATCTACGCCTTGGGTCTGAACTTTAACAGTATCACCACCTAGTTAAAACATATACCAAACATTTAATAAACCAACCCTGCAAGCTACTATTTATCGAATAACAACCCAAACCAGCCTCTTTTTAACTCAATACCTATCATAAAATTAAACTCAAACAGTACCCTCCACAAACCATTAGCATTTAAACCCCAATACAGCCACTAAAATCTCCACCCAACAACCAAACACAACCCATACAACTTACCTCTTACCAACATGCATTTAATAAAAGACAACCAACACCAATACACCGCTCCACCCTTGGTCACTACCATTCCCAACCAACCATGCAATTATAAATCCCACACAGCCACAACATCAACTACACATTATCCACATTTCAATCCAACCAAATAATTCCAATTATACCACACTCACTATACAACTAAAATATAAAAGTTTTCAAATAAAAATTGAAAATACAAATCATAATATCAAGTATATAAAAAAACGATACTATTGCTATAGATTAACTTACCTAAATTTGTGAGTTTAGTACGATGAAAACAAAAGCGAGCGGACGATGCTTAAAGATTATGCCAATGCCCTATGTGTAAGGCCCAAGCGTTGTGAGGCCTGGACCAGTGCGCAAAAAGGCCCAGCCTTTTTCTTAGAAGTTTTCAGAACGACACCGTTTTGGGTAAGCAATTTCCTTCACCCTCAGCTCCCCCGATTCCCTCTCCCCCTCTTTCATTTTCGGTTTCTTCTGTTTTCCCCCGTATCCTTCTTTTCCCCGTAACCCACTCCCCCTTCTTGTGTCCCTCTCTTCGCTTCGTGGGGTTTGTTAGTGAGTCCGAAGTCATGCCCTAGTTTTTCCCCCTTTTTCTTTTCCCTCACATTCATTTTTTCTCTCAAATCCGACGCTCTCTATCTCTTACTCTGTTTTTTTTTCTGCATTTTGTTTGGAGTTGCAGTGGATAATCTTAGTGAGTGACGCCGAGCCTTGTTGAGCGAAGTGCTACGTTGTTGGGTGGAAAACAAATTTTTGACGGGTTGCCGAGAGCTTCTTCAGTGGTCCGTGATTTTGGTGGTTTTTCATTCGGTGCGCCTTGTGGTTGCCGTAGTGCAGTGAGTTTGAAGTTCTACTCGGTTTCACATAAACATTGAGTCTTCACCGTAAGTTTTTCACTTCGTTGAGTATTTTATAAATTTTGGTTTGTTGGTTTGGCATAGAAATAATTAGACGGGAATTTGTTGGGTGCCAATTAACATCTAGAAATGATGGGATTTTTCTGTTGTGGACTTGTGAACGGAGAGAAACGTGCGATGTGTAGTGTCGTTTTGGTTAAATTGTTGGCGATTACTTGGGGTTATGAGCTACTGAATTAAGTGTGATTTATTGATGAGTTGAGTTGACATTGGTTTTTATGGTTGTATTGGACAATATTAAGATTAGTATATGGTACGTTGGGTTGAAATGCTGGCTGTCCAGATTACTATTTGGCCGTATCAGTGAGTTGTTTTTGGAATATATTATGAGTTTTAATTATTAGATGGACGTTATGTCAATTGTTGTTTGATACTCAGTGTATATATATTTTTCTATCAATAGGTGACGAGATTCTTAGAGGTCGAGTTCAAGACATAGATAAGACGCTACATGAGTCAGGTAAGCGGGGTTCCTATGCTAGGTTTTATACAAGTTAATAAAACTGAGGTTTGACTTAATGTAAACTTGCATATTTTGTGATGTAATGGGAACTTGGGAAAACAAAGGTCAATCTCGGTTGCTTATTTGCATTATTCATGAAATCTGTGTGAAAAATGAAAAATATGTTCTAACATGCATTGTGTAGACATGAGCTAAATTCTGTCATGTGGTTTCTGAAATCTGAAAAAGGAGCGATATTGAGAATCTGAAAAATTATGCATTTACTTATAAAGATGTTCTGGCATTTGTTTTCAGTGTGTGTAAACTGTCAGATTCTGTTTTGGTACTCTGTATTATTTTGATATAACATCTGAAAATCTTTGGCATGGTGTACTGGTTTTTGTATCTGACTCTGTCTCTGCTTTGCTCTGCTCTGCTCTGTTATGCTCTGCTCTATTTGGGTTGGTACCAACTTCTCTGTCTCTGAGTGCACCCACTTTAGAAACAAAGTGGTTTTATTGTGGTCTTTCCTGTGTGCACACTCGGGACTCCGAGAAGAATAAAGGAAAGATTCACCTCTGTCTCTGCCTGGTTTGGCCACCGGGGTTAGCACAACCCTACCACGGGGGTGAAACATAGTCTTTGCTCTGTGTGATGCTCTGTTTTGATGTGAAGATAATACTCAGTTTATGTTATGCCAAAATATTACGGGTTTTACTTGTCTTAAAACCATCGCTCTGTTACATTTGGAAAATATGTTTTTGTTCTGCAAGATAACGCTGTAAAATATTTTGTTCTGCATATTACACTTGGTAAATGCTCATGTTTGCATGCTAGCATATGACTCTTGTTTACTGAGTTGTTGATAACTCAACCCCCTATCTTCATAATATTTTCAGATGATGTGGATAGTCCAACTGAGGATCGGGTTTAGTTTGGTGAGTATGATTAAGCCGAGGAGGGGATGTTAAGAGAATGAATTCTGATGCCTTTCAGATTTAATGTCTTTTAGATTTAATTTTATCTTGGGTTAGTAAGACTCGTTAAGTTATCAGTTTGGTTTGTTATGACTACCAGGAGATTGTGGACTCAGTTTATTTTTTTGTTCTGTTGCAATATTGGTTTTATGGAGTTTTCAAGGTGTTTATTTGGAAGACTTGAGTTTGAGTTTTGATAATAAAGTTTTGATGGAGATTTATTTTAGTTGTGTCGGAATTTGTGTTTATAAGTCGCAGGTAGTAATTCTCCAAGCCACCCGGGTTTGGGGTGTTACACTATGACACAACGTTAGAGTGTTACTTGTGATTTACAGTTGTAGTTAATGAACATCACTATCTAATGTTTCATAAGGGCATTACCTAATAATGTCTTAAACAGCTTTGCACAAGCCTGATTCAAAGGGATAGTTTGAGTCTGTAGCACTTGCTCTTTCCTGTCCAAAATCCAAACTGGTTCCTCGGTTAAGGTCATATTCTCTTGAATCTGAAGTGGTTCATGATCTTTAACGTGGGTGGGGTCATGGATGTACTTTCTCAACATAGACACATGAAACATGTTGTGCAATCCCAAGGGTACAGGTGGTAATGCCACCCTGTAAGCCACTGGTCCAATCTGATCAAGAATCTCAAATGGTCCAATATATCTTAGGCTCAACTTGCCATTCTTTCCTAATCTTATAACTCCTTTCATTGGTGCAACCCTCAAAAATACCTCTGTGGCGACGTTGATTCAGAGCTTCCAACCTCAAACTCTAACTGTTGACGTCAATTATCTGCATAGCTCTTTTGTCGACTCTGAGCTACTTTCATTATAGCCCGAATGAGCTCCACTTTCTCTGTGGTTTACTAAATGATTTCTGGTCCCAAAATTTTTCTTTCACCCACCTCATTCCAATATAAAGGGGATCTACACCTTCTACCATATAATGCTTCATAGGGTGTCATTTTAATACTTGCTTGATAGCTATTATTGTAAGCGAACTCGACCGATGGTAAATATCGTATCCAGGTCCCCTTGAACTCCATAACACATGCCCTCAACGTGTCTTCCAAGATTTGAATGGTCCTTTCTGACTATCCATATGTCTGGGGGTGAAAGACAGTATTGAAATTCAAATTGGTACCCATGGCCTCATGTAGGCTTCGCCAAAACTATGAACTGAAACGAGGATCTCTATCCAACACCATGAATACCGATACCCATGCAACCTCACTATCTCCTGCATATACAATTCAGCTAGTTTCTCTAGCTTATAAGAAACTTTAATAGGCACAAAGCGAGCAGTCTTCGTTAAGTGGTCCACGGTCACCCATATAACATCTTGTTCACTCAATGTCCTTGGTAGGCCTGTCACAAAGTCCATGGAGATATGCTGCCAATTCCACTTCGAAATCTAGAGTGGTTGTAACAATCCTGCTGGTCTCTGATATTCTACCTTTCTCAAGTCCTGACACAACTTGGTACTCCCCGGGTGAACTGTATACAAAGAACGGTGTGCTCTTTCAAGAATTACCCTTTTCAGTTCGTCATTAGCTGGCACGCACAATCTACCTCTACACCTCAAAACTCCATCCTCAAAAACGCTAAAGTCATATTTGTCGCCATTCCGACCTCTTCTACTAGCTTCACCAAACCTGTATCCACTTTTTGAACAGCTTTGATTCCATCTATCAAGGATGGTTGAACTATTAAACTGGCCATGAAAGTACTTGTATCACTAGTGATGACCACAATACTAGCTCTTTCTAAGTCCATTAACAACCTGTGTTGAGTAGTAAGGGTCGCAACTGCTGGTCCCATTGACTTCTTACTTAAGGCATCAGTTATAACATTAGCTTTGCCCGAGTGATAATTAATGGTGCAATCATAATCCTTGATCAACTCAAGTCATATTCTCTGCCTCATATTTAATTTCTTCTTGGTGAAGAAATATTTCAAACTCTTGTGATCCATGTAAATTTTACACTTTTCCCCATACAAATAGTGTATCCAAATATTAAGTGCAAAAATGACTGCCGCAAGCTCCAGATCATGCATGGGATAATTTTGCCCAGAAACTTTCAATTGGCCTGAGGCATCGTATGCTATTACCTTCCCATGTTGCATCAATACGCACCCCAAACCAAGCCTTGATGCATCGCTGTAAACTACAAATCCTCCTCTAGTAGAGGGGACTGTTAATATCAGAGCTGTCATTAATCTCTATTTCAACTCTTGGAAGCTCTCTTTACACTTTGTTGTCCATACAAACTTATTATTCTTTCTGGTGAGTGTAGTGAGAGGCACTGCTATCTTGGAGAAACCATCAATGAATCAACAATAGTAACCCTCCTAAACATTCTTCAGTGCCAACAAATTAACTACTGCTTCCATTTTCCCTAGGTCCACTGAAATGCCATCTTTTGAAACTACATGCCCCAAAAATGTAATTGAATCTAGCCAAAATTCACATTTCTTCAATTTAGCAAACAACTTTTTATCTCTGAGTGTCCTGAGTACCGGCTTCAAATGTTCTTCATGCTCAGTCTTGCTTATGGAGTATATCAGTCTGTCATCAATTAAAACAACCACAAACTTATCCAAAGATTCATGAAACACCTTGTTCATCAAATCCATGAATATTGTTGGGGCATTAGTCAGGCCAAAAGGCATGACCAAAAACTCATAATGGCCGTAACGAGTCCTAAAAGTAGTCTTAGCCACGTCTTTCGCCCTGATCTTCAATTGATAGTGCCCAGATCGAAGATCAATCTTCGAAAATACCTGAGCACCCTGGAGTTGATCAAACAAATCTTCTATACGAGGTAGTGTGTACTTATTCTTTATGGTCATCCAATTAAGTTCCCTGTAATCAATGCACATTCTCATCGATCCATCCTTATTCTTCACAAAAAGAACTGGAGCCCCCCAAGGTTACACACTAGGTCTGATGAAACCCTTGTCCAATAAATCTTGCAACTACTCCTTGAGTTCTGCTAATTCAGACGATGCCATCTGGTAAGGTGCTTTCGAAATGGGCGTCGTTCCTGGTACTAATTCAATAGCAAACTCTACCTCTTGCTTGAGTGGTAGTCCAGATAGATCTTCTAGGAAAACCTTTGGATAATCACTCACAACAGGAATCTCTTCTAATTTCAACTCCTCTTTTGGTGGCTATACTACACAGGCTAAAAATCTCTAACAACCATCACGTAACAGTTTCCCAGCCTGAAGAGCAAATATAACTGGTGGGTGCATCCATACTTTCGACCCCACAAACAGAAATGCATTCCCTTCTGGGGGTCTAAATACCACTACCTTATTAAAACAATCAATACTAGCGTCGTAGGCAGCCAACTAGTCCATACTAAGTATCACATCAAAACCAACCATGTTGAATATTATTAAGTTAGCTGGCATTAGTCTCTCCACAATAGATAAAAGACATCCCGGTAGAATCTTATCACAGATTACTGAATTTCCTATTGGGGTCAAGAAAGCTAACTTGTACTCCATCTTCTCAGTTTCTAAAGTGCATAACTTAGAGAAGTTTGTAGAAACAAACGAATGTGTAGCTCCAAAATCAAACAACACAGCAGCGTTATTAGAAAATAAAGAAAAGGTACCCGTGATCATGTTCAACATCATTCATGGATTAAACAACCATAAACTTAACAACATACAATATAGAAATTTCATATGAGATAGGAATTGAAAGAATCTATACCAGTGATCACATCGTTTCTGTCCTCAGCCTCTCCTGGCGTAAGTGCAAAAACCCGTGCAGGCATAGTTGTGTGCTGGTTGTTGCCATGGGCTGACCCTTCAGTCCTAGGTGGTGGTGGTGGTATAGCAGTCCTGTTGCTGTCCAATTGCAATGGGCAATCCCTAAGATAGTGACCTCACCTTGCCACAATGGAAGCATAATCTTGCCTCCTTCCCGCACTCTCTAACATGTACCCCGGTTACATGTCCTACACTAATATGCTTGTTGGTTACCCTGAACCGGCCTCTTACCCAAGCTACTACCTTCGTTCCTCTTTTTCCACAGACTCTGGTCCATGCCAGAATGATAACTAAATGGAGCAGTCATCTTCCTCTGATCATGCAGCTTCTTTGAAGGCTTCATTCAAAAATTGTGGCCTTATTCACCAGCGCTAAAAAGTTCCAAATCTGGAAGCCCACCACTCATTCATAAAGTCTTTTGTCCAGTCCCTATTTGAACTTACGCGCCTTCTTCTCCTCATCAGGGATTAGGTATGTAGTAAAACATGACAACTCGATAAATCTGGCTACATACTGGAGTACCGTTACAACTCCCTGCACCAAAGTGGAGAATTCCATAGCCTTGTCGTCTCTGACCAAGCTTGGGAAGAAGCGCTTTAGAAAAATCTGCTTGAAATGCAGCCAACTGACTATTTTAGTCCCTTCAGCTTCTTTGATAGTTCTTTCAGAAATCCACCATCTTTTCGTCTCCCCAGTCAGGACCTACAGTATCTCCTCAATATCCTGAACCTAATCCTCCACCAGGGTTGGCTCGCCTCTCCCTGAAATGAAGGGTGTGCATCCGGTTGAATTGTTCCACGGTACAACCTCCTTCATTATTGTTGTGTTGGCAATATGGGGGATTCTGCACAAGATCATCTATTAATTGATTTGCCATTGCTCGCAATACTTCGAAAGCACTCAAATTTGTTTCCCTTTCGTTATCGTTTGCTTTCAGATCTGATATACTTTGTTCCCGATGATGAGGTGGTATCCTGAAAAACTTGGTCCTTTAATAATCGTTTCAAAAAATATAGAGTTTATATAAACATAAATAAATAGTGGTACCTGTAAAACAAACGTACATACATATAATACTTCAAAGTTATAAAGGTCCCTATAATAATGTGAAAAAAATGTACATGCAATAGTAGTAATGATCTATCTCCAAAGTCTAAACCCTTAACCCTATCGGCCAAGCTCACAACTAATGCAGGGGTTCCAAGATGGTCAAAGCCTGAGGAGGGGTTATTTAAGGTCAACTGGGATGCTGCTATAAATCGAAAGGACGGGAAAATTGGAATTGAAGTTCTCATCAGAGATCACCATGGTTTCTTTATTGGAGGTTTACAGGCACACAAAAATCTCAAAGGATCCTCTTTTGATGCTGAAGCATACAGTATGCTCCTAGCTGCAATTTTTTGCAAAGAGGTTGGCATAACACATTTTTGTCTGGAGGGTGATTCAAAGCAAGTGGTGGATTTATTGAAGAAGTACACAAAAAATTGGAGCTTGGGTGGCTGCCTAGTAAAAGATGCAAGAGAGATTCTGAATTCCTATGCCTGTTGGTCAGTTACACATACCTATCGAGAAGCTAATATGGCAGCACATCATCTAGCAAAAACTGCTTTTGGTTGCTCAGAGGATATCTATGATCTTGAAACATGCCCCTCATGTATCTTAACTATAGTCACAAAAGAAATGATGTAGTTGTTTTTACTCGATTCTATTCCTGGAGTTTGATGTATTTGACACTTATGATTAATGAGATCAGTTCTTTCATCAAAAAAAAAAAAAAAACCCTTAACCCTATCAAATCTTTATATAAAGTCTCCAGAATCAAAACTAACCTCAATCAACAAGAATTCAGCTCATAAACCTATACAATCCTACACATCAAAATCATTCTTAAAGTCTGCAAATTCTAAAACTTCCAATACTAACAATATTATTCGTTATAATCCGCTCCACTATCACTTCAAATCTAAAAATGATTTCTAAAAATCTATCTAAAATCCGAAATTTCACGTACTATAGTCTGCAGCACCTTAAACCTTAAATTTTATCCAAGACCTTATTATAGTAAGCAGAATCTCAAATCTATCTCTGATACCAAGTGTAATACCTCATACCCTGATGGATCGAAAGATTACTACCTGTCACTTATAAATATGTCTCCCAACACATCTAAAATCTCCAAAGGTTTCATAAACAGTAAACAATCTCATGTTTTCTAAATAAACACATTATAAACAACAGAAAGTCATCACTACAATAATAACATAAACCAAGGGGTCCACAATCTCCCAGTAGTCCCAACATAATAAACTAATAAATCTTTAAGTCTCAATAGATCCAAATAAGATAAACAATTCAAAATACTCAAATTAAACCCTTATATTAACATTCGTATTCTTAGGTACTCAACCCTCATCTGAAAAATATTGTGAAGATAAGGGATGAGTTTTCATGTAATATCCAGGTCCAGCAATGTAACGCCCCGTTCCTGGAGGTCCGGAGAGTTAACTCTTAATACCTAAAATCAACTTAAATAACACAACTATAAAATCCAGAAAATCCCATAAAATATTAATCCACTTAATCAATCCAAATATCTAAGTTCCTCAATGGGGACAATAAAGAAAATCTCAATAACATAAATTAAAAACTCCTCAAAACTCGAAATTATCCTTAACTCATCAAATCAAAATACCCGAAAAATAAAATCAGTTTACTAACTACGAGTCTCAAATAAGCACTTGTACTGTCAGGCACTTATTCCATTTCAATCATCACACCTTGCTAAAACTTCCTACTCTTGTCCTCCAACTGAACCATCAAAATTATCTGAAAAATATATGGAGATAATGGGTGAGTTACAACAACTCAGTAAGCAGAGAACATATACTAGTATGTAAACATGAGCATTAATAGAAATCAGAATGCAGAACAAAACATTTTCATTTTCAGAGTGCGGAAGAAAAACATGTTATCAAAATATCAGAGCGAAGATTTAGAAATAATTTCATTCAAAAATATTCTTTGGCATAGCATAAATGATCATCATCATCATCAGAACATCATATCAGAACAGAAGCCATGTACAACCCCCGTGGTAGGGTTGTGCATCTGTGGATAGCCAATCAGAACATAAATCACTCTGTCACCAAGGTGTGCACTCAAAACAGAGACCACTACTATAACCCGTGGTAGGGCCGTATCCACTACTATAACCTGTGGTTGGGCCGTATCCACTACTATAACCTGTGGTTGGGCCGTATGTACTATTGTAACCTGTGGTTGGGCCGTATCCACTATTATAACCCGTGGCAGGGCCATAACTGGACAGAGCGAAAACAGAATCAAATTCAGAATCAAAGAGTCATGCCAAAGGTTTTCAGAAATCACATCTTATCCAAAAAGAGTACTGAACAAAATCATATCATCTTCACAATCAAAGTAGATCCAAAGCATATTTACATAATTATGCACAAATTTTCATATTCGCTCTTTTCGCATAAATCAGAAATAGAATGTCAAAAATAAGCTCATGTCTACACCAGTCATGATGGAAAATACTTTCTTTTTAAACAGCATCTCATGAATAATGCAGAACAAATAACTGAGGTAGTTCAAATTTCTTTTCATAACCAAATATGTATATTTTTCAAAAAGTTAACCTCAGCTCATTTTATTTTAATGCAAATTCTAGCATAGGAACCCCACTTACCTGGACTTAGCTTTTTCAGAATTTTCTTCAAAATGTCGAACAATAATTAATCATCACCTATAAAAGAATCACGTAATTCTCGTAAATTTCCAATTAATCTCATATTTCGATATTTAATCCTAAGCTTCTAAACTAACCTATTTAATTCCTCAAAACCTAAAATTTCATAACCTTAAATTATGAATTATCACTTTCTAAAATCATCCATATTGATTCTATACTTTGACTACAACCTTTAAAAGTATGACCTATTTATTATTGGAAACAATTTTTAAAGTTTAATACTAGATAATATAATTATCCCAAACTATTTTAAAATAAACCATAACTATTTTTAAATAGACTAAATCATATCTGAAGTGTAAAAACAACATTACACCAATATTATTTGCTCTAAAAATAAATCTTTACTTAAATAACATGTTAAAATACTTAAGTGATTTTCTGTAATCCTAAATATATAAGAGTGTACTATTACATAATAAAAGTTTAAAAGCCCATTAATATATCATGTATTAAAGGGTATTACCGTAATTTCATTTAATTCTTTGAAAACTAACAAAAATCTACGTAAATCAACATAACATGCACAACAGGGCTTACTCACAGAGGAAATCACGCGGCAACATGCGACGTAGCGAGGGGCTAGACAGACGGCAGCGATCTCGGTGGAGCACTGGACGAGAGAGAGAGAGAGAGAGTGAGAGAGAGAGACCAATGAATGAGGAAAAAAATGAAAGACGTAGAGTAAGCTGAGAGAGTGACACGGAGGTGCTATCGGTGGCTTACAGAAAGGGACACGGCGAAAAAGGAGTGGCGTGGAGTGATCGTCGGAGTTCTCTGTGCCGGTGGTAATGACGTGGAAGCACTCGCACCGTGTGTGGTGGCTTTGAAAGACATGTGCACCAGCTATGCGATGCTCTATTTTCGGTGGCTAAAACAGAGTCTTGTGTGAGGCGTTGCTACGGTGCACTGCTGTTGCTTGGCGTTTCCTGGACATGATGGCAGTGGCTGTCCCATGGTGGTCCCGTGGTTGACACTAGGAAAACTGGCTGCTGTGCTTCTCGTGGTAGTGATGACGGCACTGAAGTTCGAAAATGGGAAGGGTATGCAACGCACAGATGTGGTTTATGGCAGTGCACATACCTTGTGGTTTAGGATAACAGAGGTTGTTGTTCTACCGTGGGATTCACGGTTTGCCAAAGGCTAGGTGGTGGGGCTACCACATGGTGGTTTACGTTGCGCAAGGAGGAGCTGTGGTTGCTGTTTGCGTGGGGAGGAGAGGCTAGCGGCTTGGGCAGAAAAATTTATGTTACTTGAAGCAAGTGATGTCGAGAGGTGGTATGGGAGAGATGCAGAGCGGCAACCCTAGATTTGATGGGTGAGTTTTCTACGTGAGATTTTTATATAAGGAAAAGCTAGTAAACCCTAGAGGAGAAAATGTGCATGACGTGAAGACGTGAATGTCATGGGGTCTGATCTTTGATCTCACGGCTTGGGGTTTGGGCATGCAAAAAAAATTAAAATTTGGGCTTTCTCTAAGAGTTTTAGGCCCGTAGTCTATTTAAAAAAAAGAAAAAAAAATACTATTTGAAAAAAAATCAAATGGGCTTTTTCGTACATAAAAAATCCAAATTTTTTTAAAACAACTTTGCACTGGGCCTGGGTGTTACAAGCAACAAGTCGTTTTCTAAAATTTTTGTTTTTGGATTTATATGTATAAAGAGCCCAATTAATTTTTTAGTATTGTTTCTTTTATATTGGTTGCGGGTCCAAATTGTATTTTGTAAGATATCGAATTTTTTTTTTTTTTTTTTTTTTTTTTTTATATAGGCTTGCTATTTTGTAATTTGCTTAAATATTCTTGGGTAGGATAGAAAATCCTTTTATGGGCCAAAATAAATAGAACTCTGTCCAATAAAATTTTTCTAAGCGTCGAAGATATTATTGGACGAGAGATTTATTTTGTACATGAGAATTATGATCCAATTTATTTGTCGAATCCAAACCATTAACGTATCCAATTTCAACCACACTAGATTTACAGATAAAATTTCTTAAATCACTGCCTTTTATATATTTAGACCCTTAGACATAAATTATGCCACACTTTCTTCATAAATTTCCATCAAGCACTATGAGGCCACAGCGCCACACGGCATGCATGTACCCACGTCCCCCACATGTCCAGAAAACTAACATGGCAGCAAACCTTCCACCGCTTGGATTTCTTTATCAGTGAAACAACTCTTTCACAACACTGCATAGCCCACGTTCAGTAGTTCTCCACGCCTCACTAATAGAACAAAACCACTATGTGATTACCTTCTATCCAGCAGCCACTTCTCCTAGCATCAACCATGAGATCACTACAAGTCTCCACCGGAAGCAACAAGCCCAACAACGCATCACCCCCAGCTTGGCCATGGGCCACCTAGTCGCAGCTCACCCAGCTGTCACAAAATCAACCTCTACAAGTTGCAAAGCAACAAGGTACAAATTACATCACAAAGTCGCAAAGGAAGTTAAGCATATAATGTTTATATGAGTATTGAGGATTTTTGTTCAGTAAGTTTGTTATGCTTTGATGATGTGATATGTTGGGAGGTTGATGTTTATATTAAGACTTTGTTTGTGTTGGAATAATTATACTAGAGTAATTTATATGAATTAATGAGTATTTTGTGTGATAGAGAAAATTAGAGTATGTACTATGTGGTTGGAAAATGATTTTTAGGTGAGATGAGTTAACTCTTCGGACCCCTCGGGGACGGGGCGTTACATATCAACAACTTAGTATGAGCCTTTTCAGAAAGTTAGGTATGTAAAAACACAACATTTCATTTTCATATGCAGATCTCAAAACGTGTTATCAGAAAGTCATAGCGACGTTTTAATCTTTTTATATTCATAAACCATTTTCATATTCACAAACCATTTTCATATTAAAAAAACAAAACTGACTGTTCAAATTTAAATATCATTTTCGTATCCAAAGACCCTTTTTCATTTTCAAAGACCCTTTTCATATTCGAAAATGCTTTGACATAACATAATTGAACATTTTTATCATATCATATCATATCGTATCATATCATATACCATGTTTAACACCCATGATAGGGCTGTGCTATCCTCGGTGGCCAAACCAAGCAGTATCTTATTGTGAACCTTCACTTTTTTCAATCTCGGAGCCCCGAGTGTGCACACAGGAAAGAACACATAAAAGTCCACTTTATTTCCAAAGTGGGTGCACTCATATCATATCATATCATGTTGGTACCAACAATATCACATGAACCAATATCATCATATCAGAACCATATTCAGAATCAGAATCAAAACAGATAAGTATGCCAATGGTTTTCATATCCATATCATATTAAACCACGTGTTGAACACATTCATATCATTTCCACTTGATCAAAAACAGATCCAAGTCATTTTCATCTCATATGTACAAAAATTCATAGATATAATATTGCTCTTTTGCACATTTCAGAAATATGTCAAATATTGCTCATGTCAACATTATTCGTGTCAAAAGCATTTCTTTTTTCTTTCATACATATCTCATGAGTGAATGCAAAACATATATTGAGATTTTTTTTCACCTTTTCTTAACATGCACATTTTTACAAACCAACTTTAGTTCATTTCTTGTTATGCAAATCTAGTATAGGAACCCTGCTTACCTGACTTCCGTGTATTATCTATGCCTTGAGTTTGAACTCTAACAGTATCACTGCCTAGTCAAAACATATATCAAACATTTAATAAACCAGCCCAGTAGGCTACTATTTATTGAAAAAACAACCCAAACCAGCCCCGTTTTAACTCAATACCTATCATAAAATTAAACCAGAACAGTCCCCTCCTCAAACCATTAGCAGTTATACCCCAACACAGCCAGTAAAATCTCCACACAGTAGCCAAACACAACCCATACAGCTTACCTCTTACTAACAAGCATTTAATCAAAGACAACCAACACAACACACCACTCCACCCTAGGTCATCCCCATTCCCAACCAGCTATGCAATTATAAATCCCACATAGCTACCACATCAACTACACGTTATCCACATTTCAATCCAACCACATAATTCCAATTATACCACACTCACTGTACAACTAAAATATAAAAGTTTTCGAATAAAAATTAAAAATACAGATCATGATATCAAGTATATAAAAAAAATGATACTTTCGCTATAGATTAACTTACCTAAATTCTTGAGTTTAGTACAATGAAAATGAAAGCTAGCGGACAGCTTTGCACAACCCCGATTCAAAGCAACCCACAGAATTCTACGCCCAAAACTCACTAAAATCTAGTGAAAGGGATAGCGATCTGCACAAATAGAGATTGAGTGGTCTGAGTCTGTGCACGGTGACGCAAAACAAAGAGAGTGTGTGAGACTAGGTAAGATTTCATTTGTGTGCAAAAATCATTGTCGTGGGTGTGTGATGGGTACTAAATTTTCCATTGGCTTGATTTTTGCTTTCTTGGGTAAGTTTTCAAATTGATTATGAGTTCAAGGGATTCCATTCCCATGGGTTCATATCAATGTGTGCGTGAAAATCAGAAGAAATGAGAATATGTGCTTGCATGAAAAATAGAGGGAAAGGAAAAAAAAAGAGTGAGATCAGACAGTGGGAAGTGAGATTTACCATCGTTACAAGTTTCGGTGAGAGGGCTCGACGGCAACCCAAAATCAGCGTGAGGAGCTTTAGACCCAAATCAAATTTTCACCCAAAAATGCAGTACTAACACACACTTTCAGCAACAATCTCTAAGGGCAGAAAATCGAAAGAGAGCAACAGTGTGAGGGATTAGTTTGTTTTGAGAAAATGAGGGTGAGGGAAATAACTGCATGTATAACTAATAGGGGAGTGGGACTATGTATCTGGGATGAGAGATGGGGGAAAATATTGGGGAAAAACTTAATAGAGGAGCATATACAGGAGAAAAGAAAACTAGGAGGAAGGAGAAAAACACCAAAACGACATTGGTTTGAAAACAATTTCAGGGGTTGGGCTTCGTTCATGGCATGAGCTTCACAAAAGAGTTACATTTTTCCGATTGTATCTAGGTGTGGATGTTGTGAGAGGGGAAATTATGAGGATCAACATCATGTTTTTAGCAAAGGGTGACATAGCACAGGAAATTTGGAGAAAGGTCTATATGCATCTCGGTATCCCCTTTAACCCAAATCATATTTGGAAAAAAAGGGTGGAAGTATGGTTTCAATGTGCTACAAAAGCATCTCAAAAAGGTATGCTTTTAGGGCTGATCCCTTCCATAATTAGTTGGTCACTTTGGCGACGGAGGTGTCACGCAAGGATGGAAGATAAAGTTGATAATGTGGCAAAACTAAGGCATGCAATTAAGGGTATGATTTCCTGGGTTGGCTAGAGATTGAAAGCTGGATCTATAATCCAACATGGGGATGTGTGTTAGGGACCCCGATCTTGTCCCTAACACTAAGGACCATGAGGTCGCCTTGGTGTGAATGATGACTGAGTGACCATGCCAACTTGCTTGGCCTTCAACAAAGGGATGGTGTTTGGGTGATGGAATGATGGAGATGATGATGAATTTGGGTAGGCTAAGTGTTTAGGGAATCCAAATCAATGTGAGTGGCTAGAGACTTGTTCTTGAGTGAGGCGTCAAGATGATGGGGCTAGGGTTGAGTGGATGAGATGAGGCTAGGATTACGGGTTGGAGGCAACTAGGGTTGCCGTGGACTATGGGAATGAATTAGGGTTGACGTGGTCTTTGAATATTGGCTTAGGATTATGGGTGTTTGATGCAATGTGGATGGCTTGAGGGTTGCCCTTGATGTTAGGGCCTCTTGGATGATGATTAGGGTTGGTATGGTGAAGTGTAGCTAGGGTTTTGTGTGGTGGCTAAGGGTGATTTCGAGATTGGGAATAGATGGACTAGGGTTGGAGTCTTGGATGGGATGCTACGGTTTGGAAAGTGTTTGAATGAGTCTAGGGTTGCCCCTTGACTTTAGGGATTAGGAGATGGAAGATAGGATTTGAATATGGCAAGATAGAATTGGGATCTTTGGTTGACTTGAGTGATTGTAGGGAATGAGAGATTTGAAGGATTGGATATGATAGATGAGATGGAGTTTGAGTAAGTCAAGGGTTGTTCATTAACCTTAGGGATTGGCTAGGATAAAATAAGGAAGATAGGATTTGGATTTGAATATGGCAAGAGGATGGAGTCTTTGGTTGACTTGGTCTATAGAAGGAGTTGAGAGATTTAAGGAATTGGAGAAGTGATTGGAGGGATTGAGTGATTCTAGGAAAGTTCCTAGAATCAATGGATAGGCATGGGATGAGTCAACTTTCCTTGAATTAAGGAAGTTGCCAAAGAGGTCTCTTGATGGACGGCTAAGGTTTGTGTAAGTGGATGGAGGCAAGACTCCTAAAAGGAATGAATTACCTTCTAGAGATTTGAAGTGCACATCTAGGATTTTATGGATGGAAAACTTTGGTGTGGGCGAATATGTAAGTGGAGTATCTGGAGTAGGGTTTTATGGATATGGAAAGATTTATGGGCAAGCAATTATGGTAAGTATGACTCACGGTTAGGGCAAGTTGGATGATGGGAAGTGGCAATTTCGGCTAGGTCAATGAATATGATGGATGAAGGGTAATTATGGGATGTGGCCAATTATGGAAGGTAGGGCAACACTAGGGTTGGTCGAGTAGTGTATGTGGGAAATATGGCTAGGGTTTTATGGAGGGGCGGCAAGGTAATGTATGGTAAGTGGACTAAGACAAACACTAGAGTGGGCAGGACTTAGTGTTTGGGTGGATCAAATGAATGAAGGAAATATATGGATGAACAATATGGATGAACGCGTATGAACATTCAAGAACACAATGATGAACAACTTTACCACCATGTCAAGAATGCACAAAGATGAATGCACTCAACAAAAGAATATGATGATTCTTTTTGGTTTATATGAATATTTAGATATGCAAGAAAGTGTAGATAAACAAGATGAAAAATAAGAACAATGAAGATAATGGATGAACAAGATAGCACTTCAACTATTGATTCAGGGATTGCACAATAGTTGAAATAAATATCATAGATTGATAAACTTGAAAATAACAAAGATAACACAACTCGGATTCACAAATTGCACCAAGTTGCAAGAACAAGATAAGTTGAACCACACCTATTCACGAAGTGCAAGGTGATGATTCTCTATTAGGGATTCACGAATTACACCCAAGTAGCCCAAGTGCCTAGCACCGGAAGGGTGATCTCAAGAACAAGTCTACCCACTTAGGGAATTTGCCAATGGTATGTAAACTAATTGCCTAAGGGTCTTATTTATAGAGAATACAAAGTGGCAACCCTAATACGTCCCTTGATAAATAAAAATAAATCAATAAATCAATAAACAAATGATAGTGGTGTGAAACACATGGGGGCCCATTGCATTGGCCCTTGGTGGCCTTGGTTAGCCCATGCATGCCTTGGACTATGTCCTAGGGCGATTTTTTATGGAGTCTTGACATTCCCCCTTCCTTCAAGATTATCCTTGCCCTTAAGGATCAAGTTTGACAAACCCAAGCCCATATAGTCTTTTCTTGCCTCCTTCAAGGCAAAACAATTTTCCCCACCTATATACACAATGACTTGGACATGATGGCCTCCCAAGGCTTGACTTCCTTGATTGGCAAAGTGGCCCAACTTCATTTCTTCTCCCCCTACTACTCTTAGGAAAATCCAATCTATGCCTCATTGGTCCCTAGTCATAAGCCCGGTTTTCTCTTCTCTCGTCATAGTGGTTTTCCTTGTATCTTCTCTCATGGTGGCTTCCACCTCTCTCTTGATGGTGCTGTTCCCCATCAAAGTAAGTTCTTTGGCCATAAGGCCTCTCATTCTTTTTTCATTCAAACCTCCTTTCAAGCCTCTCTAGACTTGCATTTGTCTCCCTTCCCAAGGCTTCAAATGTTCTTCTATTCACTTCAGTCCTACGGCAAGTGGCTTTCATGGCCATCCTTAACTTTGCCATGGTAGTGTTGACCTCATTAAGGACGTGGTAAAGCCTTATTGTATGCCATTCTAATGCCACAAGGCACTCTACTTCTAGAGTGTCCTCGTGCATGGTGATGGTTCAAGCTTCAAAAATCCAACCTTGAGTTGCCCACCTTGTCGGGTGGACAACCCCTTCTTGCAACAAGCTTAAGGTCTAACCTCGGGTCTTCCACCAACTCGTGTGGTTGACCCCTACAAACAATCTTACTCAGTTCTCCTCCTCATTCTTTTTTCTTTCAAGCCTCCTTTCAAGCCTCTCTAGACTTGCATTTGTCTCCCTAGCCAAGGCTTCAAATGTTCTTCTATTCTCTTCACTTCAACGACAAGTGGCTTTCATGGCCATGGTAGTGTTGACCTCATTAAGGACGTGGTAAAGCCTTATTGTACGCCATTCTAATGCCACAAGGTGCTCTACTTCTAGAGTGTCCTCGTGCATGGTGATGGTTCAAGCTTCACAAATCTAACCTTGAGTTGCCCACCTTGTCGGGTGGACAACCCCTTCTTGCAACAAGCTTGAGGTCTAACCTTGGGTCTTCCACCAACTCGTGTGGTTGACTCCAACAAACAATCTTACTCTGTTCTCCTCCTCAACTCCCAAACTACAATTTCTCAACACAATAAAAAATAATGGGATCCTCGAGAGACTCCCCCAACCAATTCACAAGTGTGAGTTGTCGCGTTGTTTACCTCGGGGAGAAGCGAGAACATCTCTATGAAATCTCTTGACGAAAGCACCAATAATGTAGGGCTTCTCAAGAGCACCAAACAAGATAGCCCCTTTCAATGAAATCCAAGCAAGATAGGTTTCACCAAAACCTCTCAACTTAAGCTCCATTAATGTTAGGGAACACTAATGGTTCCAAGCAAGATGGGTTTCACCAAAACCTCTCACTGAAATAACTTGATGGAAGCACCAATTATTGTTAGGGCTTCCCTAAATCTCCAAGCAAGGGGGCACTCTCAATGAAAGCACTAGTTAATGTTAGGGACCCCAGTCTTGTCCCTAACACTAAGGACCACGAGCTTGCCTTGGTGTAAATGATGACCGAGTGACCTTTCCAACTTGTTTGGCCTTCAACAAAGGGATGGTGTTTGGGTGATGGAATGATGGAGATGATGATGAACTTGGGTAGGCTAAGTGTTTAGGGAAGCCAAATCAATGTGGGCGGCTAGAGACTTGTTCTTGAGTGAGGCGTCAAGATGATGGGGTTAGGGTGGAGTGGATGAGATGAGGCTAGGATTACGAGGTGGAGGCAACTAGGGTTGCCGTGGACTATGGGAATGAATTAGGGTTGATGTGGTCTTTGAATGTTGGCTTAGGATTATGGGTGTTTGATGCAATGTGGATGGCTTGAAGGTTGCCCTTGATGTTGGGGCCTCTTGGATGATGATTAGGGTTGGTATGGTGAAGTGTAGCTAGGGTTTTGTGTGGTGGCTAAGGGTCATTTCGAGAATGGGAAGGGATGGGCTAGGGTTGGAGTCTTGGATGGGATGCTAGGGTTTGGAAAGTGTTTGAATGAGTCTAGGGTTGCTCTTTAGGGATTAGGAAATGGAAGATTGGATTTGAATATGGCAAGATAGGATTGGGATCTTTGGTTGACTTGAGTGATTGTAGGGAATGAGAGATTTGAGGGATTGGATATGGTAGATGAGATGGAGTTTGAGTGAGTCAAGAGTTGCTCCTTGACTTTAGGGATTGGCTAGGATAAGATAAGGAAGATAGGATTTGGAATTGAATATGGCAAGAGGATGGAATCTTTGGTTGACTAGGTCTATGGAAGGAGTTGAGAGTTTTAAGGAATTGGAGGAGTGATTAGAGGGATTGAGTGAATCTAGGGATGTTCCTATAATTAAGGGATAGGCATGGGATGAGTCAACTTTCCTTGAATTAAGGAAGTTGCCAAAGAGGTCTCTTGATGGACAGCTAGTGTTTGTGTGAGTGGATGGAGGCAAGACTCCAAAAATGAATGAATTACCTTCTAGAGATTTGAGGTAGATGGGTAGGGTTTTTTGGATGGAAGACTTTGGTGTGGCCGAATATGTAAGTGGAGTATATGGACTAGGATTTTATGGATATGGAAAGATTTATGGGCAAGCCACTTATGGTAAGTATAACTCACGGTTAGGGCAAGTTGGATGATGCGAAGTGGCAATTTTGGCTTGGTCATGAATATGATGGATGAAGGGTAATTATGGGATGTGGCCAATTATAGAAGGTAGAGCAACACTAGGGTTGGTCGAGTAGTGTATGTGGGAAATATGGCTAGGGTTTTATGGAGGGGCGGCAAGGTAATTTATGGTAAGTGGACTAGGGCAAACGCTATAGTGGGCAAGACATAGTGTTTGGGTAGATCAAATGAATGCAAGGAAATATATGGATGAACTATATGGATGAACACATATAAACATTCAAGAACACAATGATGAACAACTTCACCACCAAGTCAAGAATGCACACAGATGAATGGACACAACAAAAGAATATGAAGATTCTTTTTGGTTTATATGAATATTTAAATACGCAAGAATGTATAGATGATAAAGATGAAAAATAAGAACAATGAAGGTAATGGATGAACAAGATAGCACTTCAACTATTGATTCATGGATTGCACAATAGTTGAAATAAATATCATAGATTGATAAACTTGAAAATATCAAAGATAACACAACTCGGATTCACAAATTGCACAAAGTTGCAAGAACAAGATAAGTTGAATCACACATATTCAGGAATTGCAATGCGATGATTCTCTAATAGGGATTCACGAATTGCACCCAAGTAGCCCAAGTGCCTAGCACCAAAAGGGTGATCTCAAGAACAAGTCTACCCACATAGGGAATTTGTGAAAGGTTCAAAAGATGTAAACTAAATGCCTAAGGATCCTGTTTATAGAGAATACAAAGTGGAAACCCTAATAGGTCCCTTGATAAATAAAAATAAATCAAATAAATCAATCAATAAACAAATGATAGTGGTGTGGAACCCATGGGGGCCCATGGCATTGGCCCTTGATGGCCTTGGCTAGCCCATGCATGCCTAGGACCATGTCCTAGGGCTGTTTTTTATGGGGTCTTGACAATGTGGCCTTGTTACGGGATCTAAGAAAACCTTTTAAGCCTATAAAACCAAAGAGAGTTTGTATTGTTAAATGGCAATAGTCGGGAAAAGATCGCCTCAAACTTAATGTGGATGGTAGCTGTTTAGGTAATCCACGGCCTTCTGGTGGTGGGGGTTTCATAAGAAATGAGAAAGGAGATGTTTTGCTAGCTTTTGCAACAAACCTGGGATAGAGCTGCAACAACTCAACAAAATTTGCAGCTTTATTGCATGGTCTGCAGTTTTGTACGGACTTCAGTATTTTAAAACTTGATATAGAGAAGGACTCTATGCTTATACTACGCTGGATTCAGGAATAGAGTTGTTATATTTGGGAGGAAATTCAAGAAATTCTTTTGACCATGCAATATTCTATAAGGCATGTATTTAGAGAGTGTAATGCAGTTGTTGATTTTTTGGCTCGGGTTGGTGTGGAAGGTCGAACAGAATGTTTGAGACAGTTTTCAGATCTTCCTCGTATGCTAAAAGGGTTGTTGAAGATAGATAAGGCAGGTCTTCCTTCCTTACGTTAATGATTTTTTCTTTGGGTTTAAAATGGCCTGGTTATGGGGGCATTTCAGCTTGGAATTTTGTACCATGATTTTCCCTCCACCAAAGTGAGTTCCTATGATTAAAGGTTTTCTTACCTTAAAAAAAATAAAATGTGATAGGACCGTCACGAACATCAAGGGGCCCAATCCAACCCAGCAACCCTTCTCTAAAGAAGTCATTGGGTCCCTACGGAGTACTTGGCCCGTAAGCTAAACCAACCTATGAAGCAACCCCCACACGAAAAAGACTAAAAAAAAGGACAGATGGGACTCGCCACCCTAACACCCCCTATGACACCTAGCACTCGAGAACCTGTATGGACAGGCAGGTGAAAGATACGAAGGACCCTTAATCTCTTGACAGAAGGTATGGAGAGCCTCTGTGATGATCACCCGCAGGCTAAAGTCTATTCAGGGAGCCACACCGCATTAATGGCTCCATTCCCTAGACTCCACACTACATTAATGGTGTCTCCCAAGAGCCACGCCGCATTAAAGGATTCTGACCAAACAGAGATTGAATTGACATAAGCCCTCTATGGCAAGGTATTGGATGTCCTCGTAGAAACCTACCCCTAGGTAGAAAGAAATCTCTCTAAGCTCTCGCGCTCTAGCACAAACTACTATGGAGATTTACTGACTTATGCAACAAAGGCTCCTCGACCACCAATGCGCTCCTCTTACTTGTTTTCTTAAGTGTGCAGATATAAAGGCCCGAAATTCGAGTTGTTGGAACTTGACCCAAAGGTGTACAAAACACAACGTTAACACCTAGATTTTGGACCTAGCCGGGAAGATGATCAGTCCTATGGATAGTTGGTTACTATTGCGATGAATTACAATTCCCTTTTTGTGAGCTCTAAGAGAGTATCCGAAGTCCTAAAGAACTTAACAAGGATTAGTCCCTTTTTTGCTTCCTTCTGTCATTATTTACATTCCCTTCTCAGCCAACCTGTTGGTTTTTCTGAACTTATTTAAATATTAGATCTCAATTTTTTCCCTTTTTTTTTTTTTTTTTTGCTGAATATTATATCTAAATTTTTCCTTTTAATTGGCTAATGTCATGCCTTTGGTAGGTTTTTCACTCTTGGCAGAGGAGATTGTCCATTTTGGTGCTAAGTACTTATCTATACTTCCTCTATTATCCAAAATTCAAATAATGTATATAGTATGCTTTTGTTGCCGTTCTAGTTGATAATTATATTGCTTAAGTGATAATAGACATATCTATTATTCAAATTCAAACTTGTGGATGAGGTTCTTGCTCTAATGGAGTGTTATAATAACTGCCCTTCCTATATTGTTGTTGGGTGGTTACTTAGTTGGCAATGGGAAGTGGGTTGGGCCCTTCTCGGCTTTAATGGGCCCCTTCGGTATTGGACTCAAATCATGATTAGGTGAAGGCTCAAGCTCGCACTGTATGGGCGAGAGGAATGCCCTCTCCCCTTCTGTTGACGTTCTAGTTGATAATTATATTGCTTACAAATTATGCTGAAACTTATCATGTAGATAACTATGTTTGCAGTTTGAGAATGGGTTGCTTCTTAAAATATATAGTAAGCTTTAAAAGGTTTGTTTTCACTTTTGTGCACCTCAAGTCGCACTACTTTTGCTTCCTAAATTGCTGGTGCTTTTTAGCAAGAAATATGTTATAAGAATGGATTTTCTTAGGCTATTGTTGTAAATAACTATAACTTGGGAAGGTGGAAAACTGCCACAATACAGATGACGACACTAACCATCGTATTACCTACCAACAATAACATGTTGATTCTCATTTAGCTATCCTATTGTGTCATTTATGTTCTAGTTGACAGCCAGTCTACTGTGCTGTAATTTGTACAATGGCTCAAACTAAATTCAGTTTCTATTTTTATGCTGCAACGTTAGGGGTTTTAGAAGACTTATTAATTTTTGTACCTAAGAAAATTTTTCATTTTCAACAGATGTGGGTGGACCATCGTAGCTTTTTGGACTGTGCTCGGGCAAGTTGGGCCTTTCGTATGGAGGGTTCAGCTTTTCATATTTTTACTAGAAAATTAAAGCAGACTAAGGTGGTGTTAAGGGAGTGGAATAAAAGGTTCTTTCGACATACTTTGGGTCTTATTGATGCTATGGAAAAACAGGTTGGAGATTGAGCAACAACTTCTAGATAATTTGGAGGAAAATTTGGAGAGAGAATTACATATGGTAGTCTTGGATCTGGCAAGCTGGCGGCGACGGGAAGAGATACGATTGGCATAAATGGAAAAATTCAAATGGAATGTAGAGGATGGTGATCGAAATTCTAAGTTTTTTCATGCTTCCCTTGCTAATGAGAGGAGAAAAAGAGTGCTGGAAATGCGATCGAATGTGGCAGTTTATGAGACGCCGGAGAGCATACGTGAAAGGGCAATGGAGTATTTTTCTTCTTTCCTTCAAGGGGAGCAATCGATTGAGCCAACTAGATTGGAACAGATAATTGATTCAGTCATCTCAGAGGAAGGGAATGTCTCACTTTTTCGTGCACCTTCTATATAGGAAGTTTTTGAGGCCTCGTCTTCCATTCCGTCTCAAGGTGCTCTAGCTCCTAATGGTTTTGGTTCAGGCTTCTACAAAAGTTGTTGGGAGGTGGTTAAAGTTGATGTGTGGAATGCAGTTTTGGAATTCTTTATGTCCAAGCAACTTCTAAGGTTCTTCATGGCCTCATATTTGGTTTTAATACCAAAGGTGGATTCGCCTATGGGTTTTGATGAATTTCGCCCCATTAGTCTTTGTTCTATTTTTAATAAAATTTGCAACAAGATTATTGTGAATAGATTAACAGGTCTTGTGTCTGGCCTGATATCTTCGGAGTAAGAAGCCTTTATTCCTGGAAGGAGTATCTTTGATAACATTAGCCTTACCTAGGAAATGGTTCATTCTATTAAAAAACGTACTCATGGGGGTAATATTATGTTGCACAGGTTTGGCTTTTCTTCTGAATTTTGTGATTTGGTGCATTCTTGTATCTCAAGTCCTTGGTATTCAATTATGATGAATGGTTCGGTCAGGGGTTTCTTTCCAGGAGGTCGTGGTCTTCGTCAAGGGGATCCTTTGTCATCTTATCAGTTTATTATTTAGCAATAGGTCCTTTCCAGGAAAACTATGCTTATTGGAAAGTTCGTATGAGGGTTTTCCTAAAGTCTTTAGATGAACGTGAGTGTGACATTAAGCGATAGGACTACTTGCATGTTCTTGCATTCCTTGCATATCATTAGCCTAGGACATGCATTTTTGTTTAGTTTATGTTTTTCAGTGTAAAATACATTATTTTTCTGGTTTATTTTTATTTTGTTTTTGGGAAGTGCATGCTCGATATGTCAAAGGTTTGAGCACAAGTGTTCTCACAAACTAAATTTTTGAACTTATGCATCTCTCTACTTTTTGCATTACACTTTGTGCATACTAACCCTGTAGATCATCTTGACAAAATTCATTTGCAAAGCACTGTGCGGAACTTATATGTATGTATATTATCATTAAGTTTCATATTTATTATTGAGATGCTTACCATAGAGGGAGTCTATGCCTTGAATTGACTAATACTAGTTGAACCTAGTACAATAATAAATAGATCTTCCCTTGCCAAACACAAATAGTTGATCCATATAGAAAAATTCGGTGTTATATCATTGCTGGAAACGACACACCAAACACGGATCTATCCTTTATGTCCGTATAGAAAGATCATGGCTCAAATCATTGTGGAAAAAGATGAGTAACAAAAATGGACATTAAAAAAAGGGTTGTGCAAACTAGTGTTTGGAGGAGCTACTCATGTATCTAGGCCCTAGCATAAAGTTTGACTTTTGAGGTGAGTGACAATCTCTTAGGAGCATCTATAAGAAGAAAATACTCATGAATAAATTTATCAAAAATATATTGAAGAAAAAAAGAAATAACGAGTTAATTTTCTATATAAGTTTGCTCACTCACTATAATACCCGAATCCTACTACGTAGGTCCTTACATCATTTATTAATTCTTTAAGTAAATATTTTGAGGTAAAGACTTTTATTATTTTATTATTTTATTTTATTTTAAGATAGGTGTGCTTTTATTTTCATGTGGGTTATTAAATAATTCAAGGGCATGATTTTTAAGACTTTACAATAATTTCTTTCAAGCCCTACAAAAATTTTATTATTATTATGATACAACAAATGGCCCAAGCTCTCTCTACCATTGGATGGGTAGGTAAAGGAAATATCTCCCCACATTTAATCACCACCTATCATTTCCCTAGCTTATGGGATAAGCTTTGATCAAATCCATTGAATTTTCTCCCTTAAACCCGTAGCTTCCTCAATAAGCTATTGAATCTCCTTTTTCCTTCTCTTACACGTTGTCTTCCAAGGCAAGCAAGTGATTTTTCCTTTCCCCTTTCCTTGCACCTGTCGGTTCTAAGGTAAACAAAAAGAGAAAAAACTTCTCAAGCCCTATCCAAGTGGAGTTCCTTTCTTCACATGAGAGACTCTCTTAGTTTCTTCTAGTCCGCACGATTTCTCTTTTCTTCAAGGCGATTCCTTCCATTTCCTAAGCTTAAGATCCCAACCGAAGTTCTTCAAGGAAAGCAATTTTGTAAGTGAGTCTCTATGATTTTAGCTTCTAGTTTGGGGATCTTGGATCTATGGGTTTAACCTAGGTTTTTTTTTAAAGAAATTTCATGCTTGTGTTCCAGCTTTGAGTCTTGAGATTTCCTCTTCCTCTTCTCATTTGCTGTTTGTTTCCGTAACTTGAAAGGGGGCCAAGTCAGGTGATGCTCTTATCCTTAAGATTTATTGCGATTAAAATCATGCTAAGCAAACTTGTGCCATGTATTTGGGGGTTTTCAAATTTTCTATGCTAGCCGATTATTGTGTGGTAGTCTCTAGACTAATTTCTCATTTGTCCTCCAATACTTGTTCTAATTGGGTGGTAACCGAGTATGTTGAAGTTGTTTTGCCATGTATCCTCCTATCCTTCTAAAATAGTATTTTCTATTAAAACTTGGTTAGTCATAAGTGATGATATTAATCTTTGATATATGTATATATGTATGATGATGCCGAGTGTGTTATGCCCTGTTTTATGTTCTAGCCATGTGTTTTTACAAGGAATCTTGTTGTAGTCCTCTCTTGTATATTTCCTTGAGTTAAGCCATGTTTTAATTATGTCAAGTCTTGCCTTTATTTGTTAAATTAACGGAGTAGAGGTTTATAATTTTAAACATACTTTCCTCATGTTTATGGCCTAAGTAAGCCACTAAGAATATTTTTAATTAAACTAGTAAGCTTGCTTTAGGAATTTTAAGTTGCCAAGTGTTGTACCTTTTTATTTATGCTATGTTTTCAGAAAACATGTGATGTTTTCTTAAGTTTTCTACAACTTTTGTATTGTTTAATTATGCAGTTAGATTTTGGCTAAATGAAGGATGTTTAAGACCATGAATGTACCAAGACTTGCTAGCTGCCCATGCACTACAAATTTTCTGTTCTATGTTATGTTTTGGGACTTAAACTAGCCCATTTCATCCATTGTTCAGTTTCACCCTTTTGTTCAACTAAAGTTAAATTTTTAATATGAAAAACCATTGAAGAGCAAGTGACAAAAATCAACCCTCTTGTGGGCATTGGCCTTTTGTTGGACTTACCTTCCATATGATATTACAAAACTATCAAATGCCCTCTTTAAATGAAAATTCCAGACTTGTAGCACTTCCTTGTTCCCTTCCATTCTTAAATAAATTTCTACCATCTATACATTCCTAACCTATGATTTCTACATATCCTTCATATAGAAAACGAGGGCCTTTAAAAAGAGATAGCAAGCAAGTTATGTACTTTCATGGGTTTCTTAAATGTCGAAATGAGGATATTAATGTTTTGGCGTAATGCCATGTATGGTGGGTAGCTAAATGGGTTAAGAAAAAATACTTTAATTCCAATTTGGGATTTAGGTGAGCGTGTAGGGGTGTCAAATAGTAAAGCTTAAAGTGAAATGAATGTTAATGTGTTTATCCCATTTTATTGAATAGGAGATTATTTTTAAGATTCAATGAACCTACTAATAAAGCATCAAGGTAAGTAACTATGACCACACTCCTTACACAAAGTTCTCTTATGAATGAATGTCTCTTTCTCTCTCTCTCTTTTCAAATATTCCTTTAAAGAAAGAGTATATATTATGTACAAGCCTTTCTTGGTAGCCCCTGTTAAGCACTCTATTGATTATAATTGTGTGTATATGTATAAGGTAATGCATCATGAGATTTTCATACATGCTTTCTCTCAAATAACTACGTCTTACTTATATGTAGCATGACATGAAATACTCTTTTTCAAGAAACACATGCACTTGGACTAAGGAAAGATAATGAAAATGTGGACTGCAAAGAAAGAATAGAAATGAAATGAAGGTTAAGGTATGAAGCTACGTAACAGCCATATGAATGAAAATGGTACCAAAAGAATGGGCAGATTGCAATGCCGGGTAAGTAGTACTGGTAGTGCACCCAGTGCTGCCTCCCATGAAAGGGATTCCCAACCTGTGGCCAAGGGCGGGATCCAGGTCCAAAAGACCGCTAACCCCAATACACGGGGCGTAATAGTATGTACTGGCCAAATAAAGTGAAACATAGTAAAGTTATTTCTTAGAAATGTTTATGCATGAAAATATAGTTATTCGTTAAACTGTTTATGCATGAAGTATTGTCAAGAATTAGCAAATGTTTATGTATGCATGTTTTCAAAAGAAAAGATTCTGTGATTAATAAGTTAATAGTATGGTGTACTACTTACTGAGTATTAGACTCACTTTGTGTTTTTGTTTTAAACATCCAGGTATGGATGAAGAGGCTGTGGAGCCATGCACTACCGAGGAGGGAGGGGCCAATGCTTAGAGTTCCCCTGTCGGTTCGACTTTTGATGATAATGGTTTTATGTTTTTTTATGTTTTACGGTGGGTCCTGTGTTGGGACGTTTTGTTGGATTAACTTTAAGACAATATATCTTTTGGGTATATTGTAAATACTGTGGTGGGATGATGGTAACCCCACATACGATGGTTTAACACTTTTTTGTATGTGTTGCAGGGATTGAGTCCCCTCTTATTAGAACTAGTTATGTTTGAATGAATGAATGTTGGACTCTGAAAGTCTTTTTTGTAAAATGCTGACCAGATCGTCTACAAGTGTTTCCTTTTAAACTAGAAGTGCGGAGTACATGCATAACATGTTCACGCATATCCCTTATCACCTTCGTATAAAAAAAAAGAATAATAATATAGTACTAATAATAATAAAAAGGAAAGAACGGGTAAAGGGTCACGGTCTTGTCCTAGCTTAGGGCGGGGTTGTGACACTCACACACTCACATGAACTTCGACATTGATGATCTTATGAGGTATGAACATCCATGGTGACTGTTGCAAATAAGAGTGTACTCTATTGAGTTTTTTTTTTTTTTTTTTTTTGTGAGTGACACTATTTTTGAACTAACATATATCTAGGCATGTTACTCGCCCCATTGCTTATAATAATAAAAATAAATATTTTGATAAATTTTTATTTATTTATTTATTTTGGTTTAAATAAAATAAATAAAATGGTGAAAATATAAAATATATTATTTTTATGGTTGTTTGGTATGTTTGATTTTTTGTGATTTTGCATTTTGATGCACAAGTTTGGAAGGCATGTTTCTATTGGTCTAAGAGTTTAAGTCCCAATGGGACTTTGAGCTGCGATGGTTTTGTAACACCCCCTTCCCAAAGGCTAGGTGTGTCACGTACTTTCATAAAAATAAATCGGTCAATAGATCTCAAATTTCATAAATGAAATTAGAAATTTATTTTGTAGAAAATGTCTAATAAAAAGTCTTCCAAAAACATTAAATGAAATAAATTGAACAAAATTCATGTCATAAAGCATGTTTTATTTTAGAAAGTCTGAACAAAAATTTAATGCTCCTTCTATTCCTGGCCTGCCTGCTCGTATTCATATCCTCACCTGGGTGGTTAAAAACATGAAAGCAAACAAAAATGAGTCAAAGACTTAGCAAGTAATCCATCACAACGTAAACATACTAAACATAAGGTTTTCACAAAAACTGTCATGCTGAGAGTTTAAATTCATGACTATTCATACTGATGCTTGTGCTATGCATGATTGTTTTAACTAAATTAATTGACTAATCTGATTGATCTGATTTATCTGATTGGCCAACACACTTAACCCTGTGTGCGAGGTTGTGCATCGGCCCCACATCCCGTGGCCGCAAGGGGAGCCGCTGATAGTATTCTGACATACTATGGTGGACCACGACTAAGTTCGTGGCTTGCACATCCACCTTGAAACTGAACTGTATTGGTACAATGCATCTGAATAACCATCTTATTAACTGATTTGATCTTATCTTATCTTATCTTTCACTTGAATTTAAGATGGCTTACATATCTTATACACATGAGATGCATGACATACTACATACATAATCATAATTTCTAAATTTAAACATGATGCGGAATGACAAAATAGTATGCTATGCTGGATGACATATTTGCATATGACATGAGTGGTGCATAAATAATTGGCTGGAAATGACTGGCTTGAATACTAATTATCTATAAACTGAATTGTGATGATCCTAAACTTGTGATCAAATTACTTATCTCGCTGCGTTTCTTCTTGAATAACACTTCGTAACTTGAGACCTATATGAAATAATAACTATTACTAATTTGTTTAGAAACACATAAGTACTAATATCTTACTTAATTAAATCCACAATCAAAAGATAGTGTTAAACAATTCAATAAATCCAAGTATCTAAATTACTTAAAATACTTATTTATAATTTAGATGAATACTCGAACTATTTTAAAATAATTCATAAACTTAAATTCTTAAGTTTTATTTCTTAACATAATTATTAAATCTTATAAGAAACCTAATAAATTCTATTAAATATTCTTAACATCATAATTCCATTAAATTCTTAACATAATAATTTTATTAAATTATACCAAATAGACAAAGGAATATTAAGAAAATATTTGCAAACATCCTTATAAAAATAGTCTTTGACTAATATATTTACTTGAGAAAAAAACTGACTTCTAAAATATTAAGCCCAATAAAATTAGTAAACTGTTGTTTAAATAAAATACAAATTAAAATACCAGTCAATTTAAAATAATTAGGATAGTTTTTGTAAAATAATACAATCTGGCCCATAACATAATATTACTACATGAGCCCAACGAAAGGATAGTCCATCCCACATACACAAAGGCCTAAGGCCCAAGGGCCCATCAAAAAGAACCACGGGTTCTTCAAGGACCGAAGCACACAGGCTTAAACACAAGGAAAATAGAGAGTTTGAGAGAGAGAGGTTCTGCGAAAGGAGAGCTCACCGAGAGAGGGCTGAGTGCGACGACGGCTTCGGGTGGCTGGGACTGACCGGCGACACAACTGGGAGTTCCTATGGTGGTGCGGCACCGAGTGAGGGAGAGAGAGAGAGAGAGAGCTTAGAGAGAGAAACTATAGGACCGAAACAAAAGAGAGGGAAAAAGAGGAGGCTGACGGAGATCGGCTTACCAAAAAGGAGTAGCTGAGCTGGGGCTGGGCTGGTCGGCACCTTCTGTGGTGGCTGGGAGGTGGGTCGACGTGGTCTGAGCAACGTGGAGTTGCTGCGGAAGGAAGTGGGTGGCTTACGGTGTTTCCGAGTTTTCTCCTCTCGTGCACGAGGTAAGCCAAATTTATAATGGTAGCTGATAGGGGAAATATAAGGAAAAGTCTAGAAGGGTAGAGACGTGCATGTGAAAGAGTAGAGATGTGCGGAGTGAAAATCGTTACTCATTAACAGAGTCGGCTTCCACTAGAATTTGAATTTACAAAGCTAAGAATGAGGCCGAATATAAGGTTAGAATTTCAAATTTGACAGAAAATGGGATGAAACTTATGGGTTGGTGGTTTAAAGTGTAAAAAAAGGCTAAAATAGAGAGATAAGGTTCGGAGGAGGTAGAGAAAATAAATTTTAAATTTCAAACCAAACTCTAGTAAACGTAATCTGATACAATTTAGTAATCATTATTAAAACAAACTCTAAAAATTTTCAAATTAAAATTATAATAGTAATTATTAAAAATAAAGTAAATATAAATTCTGATAAAACTATAATAAAATAAAAATATTTTCTAGGAAATTTACTTATGTACCCTAAAACCAAAACTAGTATGTTACAGGCTTGGCCATGTGCTTACCATGTGAGTTATCTAAATCCCAGACTTAGTTGAAATTTGTAAATAAGCCGTGCCCCCACCCCCCCCCCCCCCCGGCGATATTTTAGTCTTCACTCACCAATGGCTTTCTCATTCTTTTCGTGTCATAGACAAACACCACTTCTCACCCTTATCGCGATCTACTTCCTTGTTGTTTAGAATTCGCACAGACCTTCTCAACTCACATCTATATCCTCGCTGATTCTGAGTCACGATAAGTTTACTTCACATCTATATCCTCTCCCATTTTCATTTTAGGGCTCGGGGCACATGCATTTTGGAAGTGTTGATATTTGTTTTGATTTGCAACTTGGAGCATGACGTTTTTGTTTTTGTTTTTGTTTTTTTTTTTTTTTTTTTTTTTTTTATGTTTGGATGTGAAGAAGTAGATTGTATGAAGTGGGTCTGTTTTTGTTCATGTACTCAGGAAGGATTTTTGGTGGTTGATGCTTTATAGACTTTTGTTTTCATGCTATGCCCACCAAGTGTTTGTTTTTATGCTTAACCAAACTACTTCATTCATTTTGTCATGATTTTACTTGCATTCATGCTCATACATCAACTGCATTTAATCCATGAAAAGTTGAGACACATGGAGTTGTTTATCATGTCTTTCTTAGTGTCATCATCTCGGCTCACATACGTTGTATTTGTTATCTTATGAGTCTTGTCAGATTAATGACAAAAAGGGGGAGTATTAGAGGAGCATATTGATTTATTTTGGTATTGTGAAATTAGTATTGTGAAATTTAGGGTGAGTTGAATGAGTAAGTGAAGTTAGTGTATTGCTAGAAGGAAAAAAAAATGGAGAGATTGAGGGAGAGCAACAGAATATATAGGGGGAGAACTAAATACTTGACATTGTTGTTTATAATGACTAGAACATTATTTTAGTATGTTTAGATTATGTCTAACATTTGATTTTGTTGAGACTAATTTCAAATAGTGTTTCATGTCATTTCTTCTCATTACTGTACTAAGATTTGTTTCACGAGATCTTGGTCTGCTGGCTGTTTTTGTCTCAGGTACATACTACATTCATCAAGTTAGTTTTGTCACCAATCCACCAAATGGGGAGATTGTAGATTCAAGACATTCTTCAATTTGACTTTGTCACCAATCTGCCAAAGTGGGAGATTATAGATGCAAAAGTTTGGCTAGGACTAGGTGACTAAGTTGATAAGTTTGTATAGGATTAGGTGACTAAAATGATAGAGTTTATCCTATCATTAAGTTGGTAATTTTGGATGAATGTTTATTGACTTTATCTATAATAATATTAAGTTTATCTAGGAGGTATTAGGTTGTTTACATAAGTCATAAGTGAGAAAATCGAGTCCCAAAGAATCTGCACTTATTCGGAGAAAAGATTTATTTGAAATCTGTTACTGCAGTGAAGAGTTATCGCAAAATGTCAGCATTCTGTCAGGAGACGACTTTGCCACAGTCAGCAAAATCCTACTGCAAATCAAATTCCTACCAGACTCATTCTGTCAACAGAATCCTATTGCAGATCAAACTCTTATAAGATTTATTCCGTCAGCGGAATCCTACAACAATTGGAATTGATTTTTAGATTCTTTATTTAAGGGATCCTATTGGTTAAGATCTATACAGATTCAAATTGACATATTTTCTAAAGCACTTTCCAGTGCATACTTTGGTGAGAAAATTTCTTGGAAAATTTTCATATTGTTACTCTCAGAGAGTGATACTCGAGTGTGAGAATTTTCTCTTGTGTTTTATTTCTCTTTTTTAGTGCGTTCCATGTTGGAGAATTGATTGATCGAGTTTCAGCTCCTAGAGTTCCAGGAGAAAAGCCAATGTTTGAAGATCGTCAAAGATTCTGGCTGCTACTGCGGTAGAAGACAAATGGATCATTTGTCTGGTTAAGTAAGAGTGTCAATTGACAAAAGTTTTGTAATTGATTTTCAAATAATAAAATTGATTTTTCTGGGTTTGGCTGTCCCGTAAGGTTTTACCTTTAAGGAGTTCTTTAAAGGGTTTCACTTAGATACCAATCTCGGTGTTACGCAGTTCTTTTATCTTATGTTATTGGTTAATTAATAAATTAATTGCATGCGTGACGGCTAACCAATTTGTTGAGTGAATTTGTAGATATTTTCGTTGCGTTACAGGGGTACTTGGGTAATTTCACTTAAGAAGTTGTTGTTCATTCTATTTGTGTGTGACTTGGTTCCTCATGGGGCTAAGAATCCTATGTGTTTGTCTCACCTAGATGGCAAGATATTAGAGGCCTTGCGGATTAAACCAATTGTGCCTAAAGCTCCTTGTTGCAAATTGGTTAAGTGGATTAACCTACCATCAGGATGGTACAAATTGAACACGGATGGTAGTAGTCTCAATAACCCGGGACCTTGTGGCATTGGTGGGGTTATTAGGAGTGATTCAGGTTGTCTTGTCAAGGTTTATGCCTCTTCTATTGGTTTTGGTTCCAATAACAAAGCGGAACTTTTGGTGGTCTTTCAAGGTTTGAGATTTTGCAATGCTTTACATATTTCTAATGTGATAATAGAAATGAATTCGATAGTGGTGCTATCGTGGTGGATGAGAGGGCGTTGTGGTGTCTGGTACTTAGAGGATTTTTGAGAAGAACTTGTTGGTTTGACTCATACTCTTCATTGCAGGATTCAACATGTGTTTCGTGAAGATAATATGGTGGCAGATTGGTTAGCTAAGGAAGGTGCCCCAGGCGCCGACTTGGCTTTTTCTAGTAATTGCGATTTGTCGCGGACTCTTCATGGCTTTTTCCGTTTGGATTACTTAGGCCTTCTAGCTCTAAGAGGTTAGTTTTCTCTGGTATTTATGGTTGTGTTTTCCCTGTCAATACATAAGTTTGTCATAGATTTGTTTTCTTAGTTGCGGTCCTGATGGGTTTTCCCATGGTCCAGTTCTTATTACTACGGTATTCCTCCGCCATAAGTGAGGACATTATTAGTAAATTTGAGAGGATATCACTTTTCAACATGTGACTTCTTGCTCTTCCTTAAAAATAAAAAAAAAAAAACATTTGTATGAGATCATTGGTTTTTCTTTTTCTGGGTCAGTGAGATGGTTGACTACGAGGATATGTGTAATACCAAATTTATGGTTCCTTCAAATCGATCGTATTATCATTTATAAACGACATCTAGAGCCAGTGCAGCTGTACAACAGTAGATTGAAATTCAGTAAACAGTAGGAAAACCTGTTATCATATTCTAGATATCTCATTGCTAATTTCTAGAAAACGATTGCCATTTAACAACTAAGCCATTCATTGATGCGTATATCTAATCTAACCATCTAAAAATCCCGATCCGTTGATCCCAACTGAACTACGGGTGAAAGGTAGAACCTGGAACCACTCCCCATCAAGCTGTAGAGTTCTTACTGTCTGAGTAAAAGGGTCATACAATACCAGCTGCCCCTCTCTGCGCACAATAAACAACTCACCCCTCTTCCAAAACCCCAACGGCCATCCAAAGCCGCAAATGGGTACGATCCTCACCAGCCGAATCCAAGATTCTTTAACACCAAACTCCAGCAACACCCATATATCCAGGAATCTCTCCTCCCCATTATCTTTACGAGGATAAACTATCAAAGCAACCGATTCTTTTAGTACCGTGAGAGTCCTCCAAGTGAATTCACCATATACAAGACTATAATTGGGCAATGCCATCGTTCGGAACACCTCGTCGCACACGTCGAACGCAACAATCTTCTCGTCCCCATAATAACTTTGCGCCAACCAGAAACAAACACCATTCATATAAGATGAATCGACTCCTTGAAACTTAGGCACTTCAACATCGACGACAAGATTTCTCCAAGAACCGCCGCTTAGGCTATAAACCTCCACTTCCTGGTTCAGACGGACAGGACAAGCCCGGTATGGAGGGAGATCCGGCTCATCACTCTCCTGCACATAGCGAATCCTCAAAACCTTAAACTCGTCGTGTATCGGGTCGAAACCAAAACAGACGGTGTCCACGAACCAAGCGTGAGGGAGGAGCATGAACTCCAGCGTGGTGGGGTTCCAGACAACGATGTTGCCGTTGCCGTAGTAGTCAAAGAGACAGAGCAAGCCATTACAGGAACCCGCAATCTTAATATCATACGGGTTTTGTAACGGAAGATCTTGATGAGTTTTAGAGGCAGAGGCCAGAGTGCTGTAGCACAGGAATGAGTAAGACAGTCTTCCGTCTATGGATTTGGGGGCGCGTTTTACGAAGAGGAGTTGATGGGAAGGGTTGGCGAGAATACAATCGTTGATGAGACTTTTGGAGAGGTAATCGGGAGTGCCTATGAGGGTGGCCCAAGATTTGCTGACGGATCGGAATCGAATAAGACATTTTAGGGGAAGCCCGGGGAGAATTTCAAGAACCAAATCTTCAGGGATATATGCGGACATGGCTCCCCCCCCCCCCCCCCCTCTCTCTCTCTTCTCGTTTTCCTGCAAATAACCGCGTAACTGCTTATAAGAAATGACCGAATGGCTTTTTTTTTTTTTTTTTTTTTGAGTAATAGATTTAACTCTTATATTTCTTAACAAAAAGGGAGAATACATGTGGGAAACTCGTGGAGATCAATTGTGACTCCTGAGCTCCCAAAGCCTCTTTACTTGAGGCATGTGCTGCCTTGTTACAATCCCGCCCAATATGATTTACTGACCATTGTTCAAACTCTGCCAAGGTCTCCAAGATTTCAGCCATAAACATTCCACAGCAAGTGTCTTTACTTTGGTTCTTCTTGATCCTTTCAATCACGATTAGAGAGTCTCCTTCCAATATGATCTTTCTAAAACCTTGCTCTTGAGTAAATTTGACTGCATAGAGAGCAGCAATGGTCCCAGCTAGTGAAGGGTCTGGAAAAATGTCATAGTTATTTCTCAGTGTTGCTTTCACAGTGCCCTCCCAGTCATGGATGATGAACCAGCCTTACAATTGATTTTGTCCACTGCAGCAGCCCAATTTATTTTATAAACATTTGTAGGGGGAGCTTGCCAGGTTGAGAGGCCTTGAGTTGTGTTTGCAGGGGGGGATATCGAGTCTGCAGTTAGCTTGCTTGAGCTCATTCAACAAAATTATGGACTGCTGCACCTGATTGGGATGAGGGAACTTGCCTTTGAATATCAACTCATTTCTTCTAGACCAAAGTTTCCAAGTTGTAACAACAATCTCATCCATTAAGTTTTGATCAAAAAGTCCAATTATCTCCTCCATTAAAGCTTTGAAACTAGAACATTGAGAGGTAAATTTTTTAATTCTAATTGAGCTTTGCCCCCACACATCCCTATCTGATATACAATCCCATAAGATATGCATCACTGTTTGAGGTACCTGCTCACATATTGGGCAGGTTGCCTCCTTCACCACTGTCCTCTTAGATAGATTAAGTTTAGTAGAAAGAGCTTCTAGACATGCCCTTCAGAGGAAGGATTTGCAAGCTTGAGGGACATTTAGAAACCATAATTTAGTCTAGTTATGGAATTGGAGCCCAGATGATTGACCCTGTTGGAGAGATTTTATGTTTATTCTTAGGTGGTATGCACTTTTGACTGTGAACAAGCCATTTGAGTTACCTCGACATATAAGTTTATCCGAACTATGGCAAGGGCTAATAGGAATAGTCTTGATAATGTCTACTTCTTCTTTTGAGAAAATAGCCTGCACTAGTGGAAGATTCCATTGTTTTGTTGAAGGCTCGATGAGGGCTGAGACCTTTGTGTCAGCTTGAAGGAATATGGTAGCACTTTGGATCCTGAATGTGTTTGGCCGAGGAATCCATTTATCGTCCCAAATACTGACCTATTCTCCATCACCAATTCTACAGAAAAGCCCCTCATGTGACAAAGGTTTGGCAGCCAAGAAGCTCTGCCAGAGATAAGAAGGTCTGCTGCCCAATTTTGCAAGCAGAAATTTGGTTTTAGCGAAGTATTTTGCTCTAAGAACCTCAGCTGCCAGTGAATCTGGGTTTTTATGAACTCTCCAACATTGCTATATTAAAGTCTTCAAAGTCCCTAAAACCGAGGCCCCCCATCTTCTTTGATTTCCTCATTTGATGTCATTTGATCCAATGCATTCTGTTCTCATTTGCCTGATGACCCCACTAATAATTACTGACTGTTTTGTTCAGTTGAGTAATAAGTTGTTTTGGTAATATGAACAGCCCCATACTGTAGGCTGGAATAGCTTGGACTATGGATTTAAGCAGCACTTCCTTACCTGTTCGAGATAGGTATTATGTTTTCCAATTGCTCAATCTAGCCTTGACTTTATCAATTATATCTCTGAATGAGGAGGCTCTTGATTTACCGACATTGGTTGGTAATCCCAAGTACTTTTCACAAGAATTTGTTGCATTGATCCCTGCAGCTCAAATGATCAGCTCTTTTGGTTCCTGACTTGTGTTACTACTAAAGAATATTGAAGTTTTCTCCTTATTAAGACTTTGGCCCAAGGCTTTTTCATAGAGATCCAGTAGCTTGGCCAGGTTACCCCACTCTTTACAGTTGGCTTTACAAAACAAGAGGTTGTCATCTGCAAAGAAAATGTGATTGATTGATACTTTGTGGGGCTGTCTTCCTATTTTTAACCCAGTGAGAATGCCATTACTTTCTGCTTTGTTTAGTAAACAACTTAGAGCCTCTAAACACATAATGGACAGATAGGGTGAAAGGGGATCACCCTGTCTAATTCCCCTAGAAGGTTTAAAACTTTGCTGAGGGGTGCCATTCAACAGGATAGAGTAAGAAGTTGTGGTAACACATTGCATTATCAGTTCTGTCCACCTTCTAGAAAATTCCATTTTCTTCATAACTGCCTCCAGGAAACTCCACTAAAGCCAATCATATGCCTTACTTATGTCTAATTTTAGGGTCATATATCCTTCTTTTCCTTTCAGACTACACTTCATTGTGTGTAAGGCTGCGAATGCAATAATAACATTATCTAAGATGAGTCTACCTGGCACAAATTTACTCTGAGTTGGGGGTATGAGATCAGGGAGGAATGCTTTCAATCTGTTTGCCAGCACCTTTGCCATGATTTTATGGAGAACATTACAAAGGCTTATTGGTCTATAGATAGAAACACTTGAAGGCCTCTTCTTTTTCGGAATTAGAGCAATAAAGGTGTCATTAAGACCTTGTGTCCAACTGCCATGGTTTAGTGCTTCTAAAACTGCTCCACAGACTCTAGGCCCCACAATATCCCAGTGTTGTTGGTAAAAGCAAGCTGGGAACCTATCAAGTCCAGGTGAGCCAAAAGCTTGCATTGAAAAGATTGCCACCTTAACTTCCATTCCAGAAAAATCTTTGGAAAGGCTGTCATTCATTTCCTCAGTTACTGACTTTTCCAGGGGACTTAAACAGCTGTCAATGTCTTCAGGGTTTGAGGTTGAAAATAGATTTTGAAAAAATTCTTGGAAGGTATGACTCATGAAATCAGGATCTAAGGAAGTGATATCAAAACTGTCTGTAATACTGGATATAGTGTTTGTCTTCTTTCGTTGAGTTGCACATTTATAAAAAAAAAAAAAAAAATTAGTGTTCCTACCACCATCTTTGAGCCATGCTTGCTTTGCCCTTTGTTGCCATCTGATGTGATCCTCTTCCTGTAAGGCCCTGTTTTATTTTCTTTGTGAAGCCCGGATCGTGCACGGGGGCCCAGCCCTTTTTCTTGGAGGTGTGCGAACAACGCTATTTTGAGGGTAAGTTTCCCTCTTCCTCAGCTCCCCGAATCCTTCTCCCCCTCTTTCTATTTTCGGTTTCTTCTAGTTTCCTCCGTGTCCTTCTCTTTCACCTAACCCAATCCCCCTTCCCGAGTCCGTCTCTTTGCTTCTTGGAGTCTATTGGTGAGTCCGAAGTCGTGCCCTAAATTTCTCCTACACATTTCTCCCATTCGGTTTTTCCCTCACGCGTCCCTCCATTGTTGCAGAGTTTGTGCATCCCTCTCCCTCTCGTGTAACTTTGCTTTCTGCAATTGGAGTTTCTCTCTTCAGACGCGGTTCTCCCTCTTTCCACTTGGTGATTTTTCTGTCTACAGGTATCTTCTTCCCCCTCTCTTTTATTCTTCATGTTAGACCCTGAATTTAACCCTCTCAGCCGACCCTCTCTGTTTCATCACTTGCAGGATTTGTTGGTTGCTTGTGATTTCTAGTTCGTGGGTCTTCAGTTTCAGCTTTTCGTGTAACCAGTGAAGCCATTTTGGGATAATCTAATTTTCGCTGGTAGGCCATTCTCGTTCTCGGTCTCATATGCACGCACACACACTTTCACTTCAAGTCAGTTTATTTCACTTCAAGGAAATATCTGAAAGTGCAGTTCGTGAGTTCTCGGACATTTTTTGTGAATAAACAAACACTTTGGTGTTGGAATGGTTTTGGAATTGTGGTTTATTTTTTGGGTTGGTCGAGCAGTAAACCGAGTGATACTTGGGATTGATTGGAGGCTGTTTTTGTGCTGTTTGGGTTCCTATACGACTGTTTGGAGTGGAGGTTATTATTCGGAGCTACATTTCTTGTTGTATTTTTGGTTGAGTTGTGATGATTGCTTGGAGTTAGAGGCCATTGAAGTGGGGTTGATATTTTGATTATTTGTGTTTCACGTTGACTTTGGTGGGTGTTTTGATAAATATAAAAATTAGAATATGGTATTTTTGGGTTGAAATGCGGGCTGTCCAGATTACTATATGGTCGTAATAGTGAGTTGTTTTCGCTATATTATAGGTTGGGATTATGAGTTTTAATTATTAGATAGTCGTTATGTCAATTGTCATTTAATACGCTACAAGAGTCTGGTAAGCGGGGTTCCTATGCTAGGTTTTATACAAGTTAATAAGATTGAGGTTGATTTTATGAAAACTTGCATATTTTGTGATGTAATGGAAACTTGGAAAAACAAAGATCAACCTTTGTCGCTTATTTAGATTATTCATGAAATCTGTGTAAAAAAGGAAACATATGTTCTGACATGCATTGTATAGACATGAGCTAATTTCTGTCATATGGTTCCTGAAATTATGAAAAAAGAGCGATATTGAGAATCTGAAAAACTGTGCATTTATTTAGAAAGATGTTCTGGCTTTTGTTTTTCAATGTGTAAACTGTCTGATTCTGTTTTGATTCTCTGTATTATTTTGATATAACATTTGAAAACCATTGGCATGGTGTACTGGTTTTTGTATCTGACTGTCTCTGCTTTGCTCTACTCTGTTATGCTCTACCTGTTTGGGTTAGTACCAACTTCTCTATCTCTTAGTGCACCCACTTTGGAAACAAAGTGATTTTATTGTGGTCTTTCCTGTGTGCACACTCGGGACTCCGAGAAGAATAAAGGAAAGATTCACCTCTGTCTCTGCCTGGTTTGGCCACCGGGGTTAGCACAACCCTACCACGGGGGTGAAACATGATCTCTGCTCTGTGTGATGCTCTGTTTTGATGTGATGATGATACTCAGTTTATGTTATGCCAAAGTATTACAGGTTTTACTTGTCTTAAAACTATCGCTCTGTTACATTTGGAAAAAATGTTTTTGTTCTGCAAGATAACTCTGTAAAATATTTTTTTCTGCATATTGTACTTTGTAAATGCTCATGTTTGCACGCTAACATATGTCTCTTGCTTACTGAGTTGTTGATAACTCACCCCCCTTTCTTCATAATATTTTCAGATGATGTGGATAGTCCAACTGAGGACCCGGTTTAGTTTGGTGAGCATGATTAAGCCGGGGAGAGAATGTTAAGAGAAGGAATTCTGATGTCCTTCAAATTTAATGTCTCTTAGATTTAATTTTATCTTGGGTTAGTAAGACTCGTTAAGTTATCAGTTTAGTTTGTTATGACTACCGGGAGATTGTGGACTCCTTAGTTTATTTTTGTTCTGTTGCAATATTGGTTTTATGGAGTTTTCAAGGTGTTTATTTAGAAGACTTGAGTTTGAGTTTTGATAATAAAGTTTTGTTGGAGATTTATTTTAGTTGTGCCGGGAAATGTGTTTATAAGTCACAGGTAGTAATTCTCCAAGCCACCCGGGTTTGGGGCATTACACTTCCAGTAGTGCATTAGTCTGTTTCTGCAGAGTGCTGATTTCCTAGGTACGCCTGCCATCATTAGCCACTTGAAGTTGTTTCAATTTCTCAAGATTAGCTGATATGAGTTTAGTCTGCCCTTTCTGGTTAGTCCTACTCTATTTCATCAGGTTTGCCTGGCATTTTTCCAAGTTTTTAGTAACATCAAATAGTAAGTTCCTACTACTACTCGAGGGTACCCAAGCTTTTTTGACAGCATCAATGCAACCTGTCTTCTGGGCCCAGCATCCCTCATATCTGAAGACTTAACAACAGTTGATGAACTAAGTGAAAGCAGAATTGGCTTATGGTAGAAGTTACCAAAACAACGATCCAATCTATCTTTGGTGAAATCTGCCCCTTCCCTGCCATTACTCCAGGTGTATTTGTCTCCATCGTGCCCCAAGTCTGTTAGTCCACAATCCTCAATTGCCAATCTAAATGCTTCCATCTGACCATAAGGCTTTCTTGCAACTCCATGTTTTTCATTTTGGAACATAATTTCATTGAAATCATCCATACATAACCACCCTGCATTCTCAGGAGGTTTGAGAGCTCTATAGAGACACCAACTTTCTTCCCTTTTGGTTGTTGTTGGGTTCCCATAGAAACTTGTTAAAAACCACTGCTTGCCATCATTGGCCATGGTCACTTGGACTAAAATGTGCCACTGGGTGTATGAGACTAACTCTATGTCCAGGTTGGAATTCCATAATGAGCCAGGCCACCACTCCTTCCTCTACTACCAACTACAAAAATACAATCAAAACCAATCTTATTTCTGATAATTTCAATTTTTTCTCTACTATTTTTGTTTTAGAAAGGAAAATAACCTGTGGGTGCTTAGTGATCACCAAATCGTGAAGTTCGCGAACTGTTCGAGGGTTCCCAAGCCCTCAACAGTTCCAGCCAAGACAAATCATTATTTCTGGTGGGGCTGAGTAGTGAGCTTGTGCAGCTGAGCACTCTTTTTATCTTATTGGGAAGTCAACTTGGGACATGCCTCCACCTTTGCTGGGTCACTTTCATTACCTTTTTTCCAACACTTCCTTTTCAGCAGCAGCCACGATGGGGACCCGAGATTCCTCCTCAGTTGGTGCACCAACATTGCCCCATGTATCACTCCTGGAATTACTCCTGCTGTGTCCGTCCCAGTTGCTATCAGAGTCATTAGAATTCCCTTATCGGTGAGAGGAACTGTCGCGGGATATGCCTTCATACTTTCTGAAAACTGAAGCACCAGTTGATAGAGAAGAGGCCCTCAGCCAAGTGCCATACTGATTTTGGTTTATTTGCTCTCCTGCGGACTGACATGAATTATGGATATGCCTTATTGTACCACAGTTGAAGCAGAGATTCAGGAGCCTTTCGTATTTGAAACTAATTCAACGCTTCTTACTGTTAACAGTCAGAAAAGTTCCACGTAGCTGAGGCTTGGTAATGTTGACTTCAATCCGAGCTCTCAAACAAGAGCCCCACCCTATCCCTTCCTGGTCAGCATCCACAGAAATTACTTTGCTGATGGATGTTCCAATTAAGGACCCCATTTCCCGAGTCATAACTGCCATTGGAATGTTGAACATTTGGATACACAGTGCTTCAGAAATGAAGTGAGTGTCTTGTGCTGAAAGGCTACCATCAAAATCCTGCAGATTCACCAGATTGCTATCAAACAGCCACGACCTTCCCTTAAGAAGCTTTTCCTTATCCCAAGGTTTTGAAATTCCACTAAAAATTTATTATCATTCATGTCTTTGAAGGTGATCCATCCAACGGGTCTCCAAATCTTGAATAAGGTTGAACGAAATGCTTCCTTTTTTACTGACTTATCAAAGATGACGAAGGCTAGAATGCAATGCTTACCACGTAGACTTGAGACATCTGCATTGTCTTATGAAACAGCCAAAATTTGGTTCTCTTCTTTCGTGAGAGTTAATCCCTCCCACTGCTTTGTTAGCTTCTCTTCCATAACTTACTCACCTTCTCTTCGGAAGAAACCCTCCAAGAGGCACCAGCTTTGTTAAGACAAAGCACAGAACTACCTCACATTTTCAGAGAAAAGAGGACCTGTTAAAGCACTGCAAGCAGGTAACCATGCAGTACACGCAGCGCCACTCACAGCAGGTGCAAGGCATACAGCAGCTGCTGATTTCCCAGCAGACTTATGCACACACAGTGCAGGTACAAGGCACGCAGCAGAGCATCCCATGCAGGACCACCTCATGCAGTACCATCCAAAATCCTTACCTACACTACCTGTACCATCCAGAGTCCTCTCCACTAACCAACTGTTATAGCACTCACTTATATTGCTAGCTGTAGGAATTCGGTTACAGAGATATATTCCTCTTTCCAGTAATATACTATAATTACCGAGGTCCTACCTCATTGTAAAGCATGCATGAAAATACAATATACATGAGGAGTATTTTTCCTAACATGGTATCAGAGCAAACCAAGGACTAATCATCCATCATGTCTACCTCCTCCTCAACCTCCTCTTCTTTCTCTTCTTCCTCCTCCCCCTTACTCTTCCCTTATCAGATTTCTCACACATTATCTCTATTAAACTAACACCCGAGAACTTCCTCCTCTGGAAAGTTCAAATAGTCCCATATCTGTGAGGCCAGGGGCTATTCAAATATGCAGATGGATCATGTTCTGCACCCCCAATCACCATCTCTAATAACTCACCCAATCCAGCACATGAACTCTGGGTTCAACAAGATTAGCTTGTCATGTCTACACTTATCTCTTCCCTCTTCGAGTCTATTATAGCTCAAGTAGTTGGTTGTACAACTGCATGTGCTATTTGGCTCTCCATTGAAACCACATATGCCTCTACCTCTCAAGCCCGCCTTATTCAAACACAACTTCAGCTGGCTAGTCTAAAGAAATGTACTAATTCTATCTCAACTTATTTTCAACATGCTAAAACCCTTGTCGATACAATGGCTGTAGCTGGAAGAGCTTTACCATCTACGGAATTTGTCCCATATTTAATGGCTGGCCTAGGACCTGACTATGACGCCTTAGTCTCGTCTGTTACTACAAGGATTGATCCTATCTCCATTGAGTCCCTTCTTAGTCATTTGCTCACCCATGAAGCTACCACAACACCATTCAGCCAACATCTCTCTGCTGTATACTCCAGAAACATCGGCAAATTTTTCTGCTCGTTTTCTTCTCCTGGACGTGGTCGTGGCTCCTCCTATTCACGAGGATGTCAAAATTCCAATCGCAATCGTGGGGGTCGTTCAAACTCATCCTATTCACATGGCTCATCCAGACCTTCAGGTACATTCTCACCTCATTTCTCTTCTTCAATGACTAACTCACAACCCATCTGCCAAGTATGCAATAGAGTTGGAAACTTGGCCCTCACCTGCATCTATAGATTCAATCAAGCATACACAACAGCTACCCCACCATCTGCAAACTACAGTTCCTCGAACTATACCATCAATGAACCTTGGTACCCTGATACAGCCGCTACTAATCATGTTACAAGTGAGCTTGCCAACCTGAATTTGCATGTTGCTGAACATCATGGTGATGAACTTCGAGTTGGAGATGGCACTCCAATACCCATATCACATTCTGGTTCTGCAACTTTCCCTTCAAACTCTTCTAAATTTATTTTAACAAAGTTGTCATGTGTTCCATCTTTCACCAAAAAATTGATTTCTATAAGACAATTTTGTTTAGACAATAATGTCTTCTTCCAATTTTTCTCAAACCATTTTTTTGTTAAGGACTGCATCACAAGGAAAACTCTACTTCAAGGGAACACAACTAATGGCTTGTACACATTCTCACCGCCGCCTCAAGCTCACACAAGTTCACTATCCACCCTTCCATTATGGCACTCAAGACTTGGTCATCCATCTCTAAAGATAGTCAGATATGTTCTTCTCAAGAGTGGCCTTCCTTTTGATCAATTTTCTTCCATGAACTTTTGTAATGCATGTGCCATGGCTAAACATCATAGAAAGCCAGCACATGCAAGACTCCATAAATCAACTAAACCATTTTCTCTTATTTTTAGTGATCTTTGGGGTCCCTCACCTTATGCTTCTAATGAAGGTTTCAGATATTACATTTCTTTCGTAGATGACTACTCTCGATACACATGGATTTTTCCATTACAAACAAAGTCTCAAGCATTGTCTACCTTCATTAAATTCCAAGCTTATGTTGACACACAATTTAAAACAAAAATTAAACAAGTTCAAACAGATTGGAGAGGGGAGTTTAGACCATTTAAAGATATCTTATCCAACGTTGGCATTAAACACCGTATCACTTGCCCTCATGCACACACTCAAAATGGCATCATAGAAAGAAAGCGTAGGCATATTGTAGATTCGGGTTTGGCCTTACTTGCACATGCTTCCATTCCCTTAGAATTTTGCCTTATGCTTTTCAGCATGCCGTTCGAATAATCAATCTACTTCCATCCTCATCACTTCAAAATTCCTCTCCTTTTCTAACTCTTTATCAAAAAGAACCTGACTTTAACTCCCTTAGAATCTTTGGCTCAGCATGTTGGCCGCTCACCAAGCCTTTCAATCAACATAAGTTTGCCTATCGTGCCCTTGAATGTGCATACTTAGGTCGAAGCCCAGCTCACACTCACAGAATTTACATCTCTAAGGATGTCAAACACAAGGAGGCCCATTTTCCATTCTCCCTTCTTTCGAAATCAAACACTCCAACTGCGTCCACACATGTTACTCTTCCACTTCACATATCTACCGAGAGTTCTCTTTCTCAAACACAATCCATACCCGGTCCAATTCCACATTCATCTTCAACCTTACCTTCCTCAACTGAATACTCATTACCAGATGTTCCGCAGCATTCACACTCTATGTTGACTCGGTCACAAGCTGGCATTACTCGACCTCGTCAGTTCATTGATGGCACCATTAGGTGGCCACCAATGCAAGCACACACCTCAGCTCTGTCTTCCATACCAGACAATCCCACATGTTTTTCCACTGCATAAAAATTCCTAGAATGGAGGGCAGCAATGACACAAGAGTTTAATGCACTGCTTACAAATCATACTTGGACTCTTGTACCACCAGTTGAAGCTCCAAATGTTATCTCTTGTAAATGGGTTTTCGAACCAAGCAACTTGTAGATGGCACTATCAAGCGCAGGAAAGCTCATTTAGTAGCCAAGGGCTTCCTCCAACAATTGGGACTTGATTATGATCAAACATTTAGTCTGGTTGTCAAAACTACTACAATACGACTTGTTCTTGCCCTTTCAGTCACTAATGGTTAGCCTGTTCATCAATATGATGTACAAAATGCCCTCCTCCATGGACCTTTAACAGAAACTATTTTTCTGACACAACCTCAAGGTTTTGTCCATCCTCAGTACCCCATGCATGTTTGCAAACTCAAAAAGGCTATATATGGATTGAAACAGATACCAAGGCCTTGGTACTCAAGGTTAAGTGACAAATTGATTGATCTTGGTTTCAAATCTTCTTCAGCTGACACCTCACTATTTGTTCGAATTAATGGTGCAAATATTATTTATGTGTTGGTCTATGTTGATGATCTTCTTGTCACAGGTTCAAATATGACTCTGATTAGTGAACTTATTCAAGCTCTGCGTAGTGATTTCCCTATTACTGACCTTGGAAAGCTTCACTTTTTCTTGGGCATTGAGGCCACTTATACAGATAACGGACTTCTTCTTACACAAAAGAAATATATTTCTGAGCTCCTACAACGCACCAATATGTCTCTTGCAAAACCTGTGAAAACTCCCATGGTAACATCAGAAAAATTAAACCTCCATTCTGGAAATCCCTTTGAAGACCCTACCCTTTACAGAAGTAAAGTGGGTTCCCTACAATACCTATCCTTCACACGCCCTGATCTAGCCTTTGGAGTGAGCAAAGTGTGCCAATACATGCACTCTCCCCGTGTTCCACACTGGCAGGCTAAAAGAGGATCCTTCGATACCTCAAGCAAACATCCCATCTTGGATTGTTCTTTCCCAAGTCTTCAACAATGAATTTGATAGCCTTCTCAGATGCGGATTGGGCATGTTGCCGAGATGACGGGAAATCTACAGTTGCATACTGCATTTTCTCAAGATCCAATTTCATCTCAAGGTCCTCAAAGAAGAAACCAACAATCGCAAGGTCCTCAACAGAAGTAGAATTCAAAGCAGTGGCATTTAATTTGGATCCAGCATCTATGTCGAGACCTTGAAAATACATCTCACTACGGCACCCACTCTCTATTGTGACAACTTGGGAGCAACCTACCTCTCCTCTAATCCTATCTTTCATGCATGCACAAAACATGTGGAAATAGACTTCCACTTTGTGCGTAACAAAGTCCTTAATAAGTCTTTATCAGTGGCCTTCATTTCAGGAAAAGATCAGTTGGTTGATGTGCTTACCAAACCATTGTCCTCCTCACGTTTCCAGCAATTATGTTCAAGTCTACGCTTGTGTTCTCTACCGCTTGACTTGAGGGAGGCTGTTAAAGCACTGCAAGCAGGGGTAACCATGCAGTACACGCAGCGCCACTCACAGCAGGTGCAAGGCATACAGCAGCTGCTGATTTCCCAGTAGACTTATACACACACACTGCTGGTACAAGGCACGCAGCAGAGCATCCCATGCAGGACCACCTAGTGCAGGACCACCTCATGTAGTACCATCCAAAATTCTTACCTGCACTACCTGTACCATTGAGAGTCCTCTCCACTAACCATCTGTTATAGCACTCACTTATATTGCTAGCTATAGGAATTCGGTTACAGAGGAATATTCCTCTTTCCTGTAATATACTACAAATACCGAGGCCCTACCTCATTGTAAAGCATGCATGAAATACAATACACAAGAGGAGTATTTTTCCTAACAGGACCGAATGGCTAATTAAGTGAAAGTGTCTTGAAATGGGGAAAGGGTCTTTATATGAAATTTAAAAGTAAAATCAAATATTGTTTTTCTAATATTATTATTATTTTGAGATTTAAAAAAGTTGAATTATTTATTATTTTTATGTGAAAAATTAATAAAATTCTAATAATGAGATGAGATGCGTTAAAAGATTTTTGAAAACAAACCTCCACAAGAGCCCAATTCAAGTTCTAGTCTACGTGTGATGGCATGGGTTTTCTTATACTTTTTTTTCTTGTTTTATATTTTTCTTTTGGGCTATGGAGGGCAATAATTTCATTGAATCAAAGAGATTACAAATTGTTCTTATCAAGTCCAATAGCATGAGATACAGACATTGGGACATTAACCCGCCACATCTCAATATTCTCTTCGTACCAAGCATATGTTGCCTCATTGCCCATTTCGTGAACTTGTAACACTTTGATATGAGGATGGTACTGCAGAGAATGAGACTCATCGATCTGAGGACCCCTTAGGTAGTATCCAGTCCTCAATTGCCCGCCCACATAACAGACGTGATATACGAAGAACCATTGAACTGCTGACAGAGAATGTATGAACGGACTAGGAGGAAGGTAGACTAAAAGGAGAAGATTGGAGAACTACGCCACATTAATGGTTCTGCTACTCGAACAACACGTCAAATTAATGACGTTGTCGCAGAGCCATGCTGCATTTAAAGACTTTGACAAAAGGAAAGGTATGGAGAACCCGGACTTCATGAAAGTAGGCATGATCCGCTCTTCAGGCCTGTAGTATAAATAGCAGATCTCAGGTACCAGGAAGCTCTCTAATCCCTTGACTCTCTTACTTATTTACTACACTCCAAAAATATTTTCTAATTTTGGCATCGGAGGTTCCCCAGCCCCAATGCCACCCTTTCAAAGCCGTAGTATTTTCAACCTTATGAAGGGCCCATTTTCGAAGATCTGAGTTGTTGGAGCTTGGCTTGAAGGTGTGCGAAACACAATGTTAATAATGGTGTTGTCTGTGGGATCATAATAGATCTTGCATGTCCTTCTCATGCCTGCGACAACCCATTTCGAGCAACTCAGGAGAAATATGGGAGACGTCAAGGAAGCAAGGTTGAAAACTATGGAGAATTGGGTGGCGAAACTAACTGGCGAAGTGGAGACACTCTGCAAAGAGAGCACAGAACTCAAAAACCCCAATGGGAGCAAGATGGTGAGGTGGGATCCAGCGATACTGAGCACAAGGGATCCCGAAACACACAAGAGGAACCTAACAAGGGAGAGGAGCAAAAAAGCATGCAGGACGAGCTCTACAACCTCAAAGGGAAGTATGAGGAAATAGCAAGGAAAGTGGGCATGTCGTCAATGGTAGACTAGTTGCTCACGAGCACGGGCCTACCCTACACTGAAGAAGTAATGTCAATTCGTTTGCCACTAAAGTTTAGAGTCCCTGCTATGGAAATGTGTGATGGAGGAAGGGACACCCTTGAGCACCTAGAAACTTTCAGGGCTCACATGACGCTGCATGGCTTCCCCAGCGAAATAGCTTGCAGGGCATTTCTACTGACCCTGAAAGTGTCAGCACATGTATGGTTTGGGTCACTAACACCTAAATCAGTGGACAGCTTCAGCGAGCTAGCCAAACTGTTTCTAACCCAATTCATGTCCAGTTAGAGGAGTTGGCATCTAGCTGCGTACCTTCTCACTATCAAACAAACAAAGGACAAAAGTCTGAAGTCCTACTTGGCCCGATTCGACAAAGAGCTCATGACCACCGATGACCAAGACAAGAAGATAACACTGGCGGCACTCTTAGGAGCCATCTGGCTGCTCCCAATTTATGACAGAGCTAGCTAGACGGACTCCTACGACGTTGCAGGAATTCATGGACTAGGCCAGCAATTTCATCAATGCATAATACATTCTCCGAACATTAATAGAGCCACGAAGGCCCTAACCAAGGACAAGCCCCACAAGAAAGGGGAAAAGGGCTCCCAGGAGAAGCGGCGGGAGGAAGTCCCGACAAAAGGACCCCGACCATGTTCACGATTCAAAAGGAGGACAACCGGGGAACAATGCGTTGCTATTGCACATACCATCGGTCCACTTGACACAACATTGAAGACTGCTTGTGACACACAGACCCAGCCAAACCTGATTTTTATATATTTTTGGGCCTATGCGTATGAAAAACCCAATTGTGTTCAAGGTCTTTTTTTTTTTTTTAGAATAGACTACTGGATTAAAATATTTATTTTGAAGGTTTATGATTTTTTCTTTGGTGTTGATAATTAGGTTAAAATCTTTTTATGAGTCAAGAAAAAGAGCAAGACCCAAGCCCACACTCGTTTGTTTTAAACCATGAAAACCAACTTTGAGTTTATGATATTTTAGCCGCCACGCACGATGGCACTCCCATGCACGTATGCCTCTCTTCTCCTCAGCTTTAGGGTTTTGTTTTTTTTTTTGTTCTAATCACCTATATATTCACACGTTAACTTCACAGTTCACGCACGTCTCCATTCTATTTTCACCACAACCGTCCCTTTATAATATAGAACTCATACATGTTAGACATAAATGATCTTCAACCTAGAGCTAGGGTTGCCATAGTTGCTCCATGGCTTCACGCTAGCAATCGTTGCCCCTGCACCCTCGTCTTCCTCCTCCAAAGCCTAGAGCTTCCGCCAAGCACTGCCCAAGCCCCACGAGAAACCGCACAACCACCACCGAAGGGCAATCCCACTACCGAGCTCTTCCACGATGCAACCCACATGACTGGCCCCTTGCACGACGGAAGTTAGTATCCTCGAAGCAAAACCAACCACTGCAAGCCTCCACTAGAAGCCACACAACCCGCAGATAAACCACCTAAAGAAGCCGAAACTGCTCTATTCTTGCACCAAGAAACAAAGCACTTCCATAGCAAAACCCTCTTTCCCAAGCACGCGCTCAGCCAACGTTCTTGATGGAAACGGCCACAACTAGGGGTGAAAATGGTCCAGTCCGGCGATGGACCGAATATTTTCTGTCCATCATTTTTTCAGACCAGACCAGACCGAACACCCAAAGGGACCGGACCAGACCAATAGCTATCATTCCGGTCTGGTCCGACCTAATTTTTTTTATTTTTTTAAATAATTAATAAAAAAAATTATTTAAAATACTAAATTAAATTAGGTGACTTATTAATGTGGATTATGTAATAAATTCAATAAAAAAATATTTTATATGGTCAATGATAATAAATTATATGAAAATTATATTACTAATTTATATAATTACTATATAATTAACTAATTGATATTATATATTAGTTAATTCATAGAATATTAACAGGTGTTAATAACATATTTAAAATTTTATATTGTTAATAGTGATAGGTTAGATGAATATATATATAAATATTGTTAATTTATAGACTATTAACAAGTATTAATAATATATTTAAAATTTTATATTGTTAATTGTACAATTATTATATATAAAATATGTATATATATATATATTTTCCATTCGGTTCGGTCTGGAAAAACCCTAGACCATGGACCGGACCGAAACTTTTCAGACCTCTAAAATGTGGACCAGACCAGACCGGTCTAAGTCTCGGTCCGGTCCGAACCGAAACGGTCGGTCCGTTCGGTCCGACCGGACTGTTTATCAACCCTAGCCACAACCCGATCTTGCTACACCCTGCAACCTTGCTGCACTACCGCCAGCTCAAACCACCACCTTCCATCTCGGTAACATATCTCTCCCTCACACCGTGATCCTCTCAATCTCTCTCTCTCTCTCTCTCACTCGTCTCTTTTTCTCTCAGTACGACGCCACCAGGACAGCATCCTTCTTCACCGCACGGCACGCAGCTCCTCCCTTCTCGGTGATTATCCCGCACCTCTGCCTCACCAACTGTTGCACTACGTAAGACATGAAAACATTTTTCTTATAACTAAGTGTTACAGAGGCTACGTAAATTTAATTTTACATATTATTTTGATATGAAATTACAATTTTGCCCTTATTATTGATGGTTTCTGTTTGGAATTATGTTTATATGCAGTCTTTGTGGGAAGTATAAGAAATTGTATAGAAAATAAATAGGATTTTTAAAATGTATTATGGGTAGCAAATTATTTTTATAGTAAGAGTGTAATTTTATTTTTAACATTTTAAATATGATTAAAGCTATTTTTTATTTAACGAAATTTTTACTAGTACTTATCTTAAGTGTTGATTGATATCAAGAAAATTTAGAAAATGAGAATATTTTAGAATTAAGGGATATTTTATGGTTATGGAAATTTTTTTAGGTATTGAAGAATTAAAATAGATATTTTAGAAGTTTGGCTTCAATGGTTTAAACTTGTGATTGATTAGAAATTTATGGAACTACGTGATTATTTTATAGTGAAGATTTATAGTTCACTTGACATTTTTTGAGAAAAATTCTGAAAATGTAAGAAGTCCAGGTAAACGGGGTTCCTATGCTAGACTTTGCATAAAATAAAATGAACTGAGGTCCCTTTTGGAAAATATGTATGTTTTGTTATGAAAAGAAATCTGGAACGACTTCAGTTATTTGTTCTACATTACTCATAAAATTCTGTATAAGAATAAAGTATTTTCTAACATGACTGGTGTAAACATTAGCTTATTTTTGGCATTCTATTATTAAACTCAGAAAAATATGAGCGAATATGAAAATCTAAAAGTTTTTACCATGAATAAATGAAGATGTTTTGATTCTATTTATTTCGAACATGTTAAATGATCTGAATTTCAGTATTCTGCTTTGATATGATGTGGCATCTGAAAAACTTTTGACATGACTTTCTGATTCTGTTCTGACTCTGATATGGTGATTCTGATTCTGTTTTGCTCTGATATGTGACCCTATCACGGGTATAATAGTGACCTCTGGCTCTGTCATAGGATGTAATAGTGATCTTTGGCCCTATCACAGGATACAATAGTGACCTCTGGCCCTATCATGGGATACAATAATGACCTATGGCCCGCCACAGGATATAATAGTGGTTTTCTGTTGTGAGTGCAATCGCTTTAATAACAAAGTGATTTATGTTCTACTTGACTTTCCGCAGAATGTACAACCCTGCCATGGGGTTAAACATGACCTCTGTTCTAATATGATGCTCTGATATGATATGAAAAGATGAAAATATTCAGTCATGTTGTGCCAAATGAGTCTTTGAATATGAAAAGTTGGTTTCTGAATATGAAATATTTGAAATGTCACTCTGATTTTCTGATAATATATATTTTTGAGATTTACATATTGAAACTGAAATGTTTTGTTTCTGCATTTTGAACTTTGTGAAAATGCTCATGTTTACATACTAGCATATGTTCTCTACTTACTGAGTTGTTGATAACTCACCCTTATCTCCATAACATTTTTTAGATATTTTTATGGTTCAACTGGAGAACAAGAGTATGAAGTATTGGAAAAGTCTTATGATCATAGATGAATGAGTGCTAAGGGTGCAAGTATTTTGGAGGATCATATTTAGTAGTTTTATCTCTAGCGGTTATTTCAGTACCTCAAGTTATGACTAATTTGAGTTTTTGTGGAGATGTTAGTTTATTTTATTGAGGTTTTTTTTTTTTTTAGTATTTCTATGGAGGATCACGATTTTTTGGATCGAACAAGTTAAGTATTTTGTGGAATTTTTGTTTATTTATTATTGATTATTGGAGATGTTCTTGAGTAATAGGAGTTAACTCTCAGAACCTTCGGGAACGGGACGTTACACTACTTCTGCCCTGGAGGAAGGAAGGAATATACAGAACAGCAAAGGCGCCACTGCACCTCGACCAGAAGACAAGAGCAAGAGAGAATGAGAAGATCGAGGGAAAGGAGTCAAGACCGTGGTGACCAGCACAGACGAGCAAACAACTCTCAACAACTGGCAATAAAGGGGCACTGCCAGTTCTCCCCCACTCGCCCCCAAGCCAATAGCCCCTCGGGGAAATTCGAACCATAGATGGAGGGCTCGTGGGTGGGGGCATCACCTCATCAAGTAGGAAAGCACATGCCAGGCAGGCTCGATACTACAAGGTTTACTTAGCTGAGTATCATCCCGCCAAACAAAGAAGGGGTGACCCTACTCCGATAATCTCATTCACGAAGAAGGGGTTTTGTACCCCCACGATGACGCCCTAGTAGTCACAATGCTCGTCACCAACTTCACCACCCGCAGAATTCTCATTGACAACGGGAGCTCCACGGACATCCTGTCCTGGGAAGCCTTCGTCAAGATGGGTATTGAGGCCTCCCAGCTACTACCCACCCCCATGCCCTTAAAAGGTTTCTCCGAAAGTATTGTCCAGCCGGTGGGAACCATCACGTTATATGTCCTAGTGGGGAGTAGCTCTTGTTATGGTCGACTTCCAAGTGGTAAAAACTCCGTTGACATACAATGCTATCATCGGGAGACCTACCCTCAACAGCTTAAGGGTCGTCACGTCGACTTGCCACCTCAAAATGAATTTTCCAACTCTTAGGGAGTGGGGGAAGTCTGAGGAGAGCAGGTATCGGTGAGGGAATGCTACGTCCAAGAGCTAAAGCAAAAAGATGAGGGGCCCGCCTTGGACGACAACAATGGAACATGGTAGGCCGGTCAACATCAAAGAAACTACAGCAGGCCACCAACTATACAGTGCCCTGCCAATTTTGAGCGGGGAAGGGATGGTGCTCGGCTTTGGAGAGAAGGATGGATGACAACCTCACCATAAAATATTAATCCATTCAATCAATCCAAATATCTAAGTTCCTCCATGGGGACAATAAAGAAAATCTCAATAACATAAATTAAAAACTCTCCAAAACTCGAAATTATCCTTAACTCATCAAATCAAAATACCCGAAAAATAAAAAACAGTTTACTAACTACGACTCTCAAATAAGCACTTGTACCCTCAGGCACTTATTTTACTTCGTTCATCACACCTTGCTAAAACTTCCTACTCTTGTACTCCAACTGAACCATCTCAATTATCTGAAAAATATATAGAGATAAGGGGTGAGTTAACAACAACTCAGTAAGCAGAGAACATATACCAGTGTGTAAACATAAGCATTTACAGAAATCAAAATGCAGAACATAACATGTTATCAAAATATCAGAGTGAAGATTTAGAAATAATTTCATTCAAAAATATCCTTTGGCATAGCATAAATGATCATCATCATCATCAGAACATCATATCAAAACAGAAGCCATGTATAACCCTTGTGGTAGGGTTGTGCAATATGCGGATAGCCAAGCAGAACATAAAACACTCTGTCACTAAGGTGTGTACTCAAAACAGAGACCGCTATTATAACCCGTGGCAGGGCCGTATCCACTATTATAACAATTGGTTGGGCCGTATCCACTATTATTACTCGTGGCGGAGCCGTATCCACTATTATAACCCGTGACAGGGCCGTAATTGAACAGAACGAAAACAGAATCAAACTCAGAATCAAAGAGTCATGCCAAAGGTATTCAGAAATCACATCTTATCCAAACAGAGTACTGAATAGAATCATATCATCTTCGCAATCGAAGCAGATCCAAGGCATAATTACATAATTATGCATAAATTTTCATATTCGCTCTCTTTTTAAAGTTCAGAAACAGAATGTCAAAAATAAGCTCATGTCTACACCAGTCATGTTGGAAAATAATTTCTTCTTAAACAGAATCTCATGAATAATGTAGAACAAATAACTGAGGTAGTTCAAATTTCTTTTCATAACCAAGTATGTATATTTTTCAAAAAGTCAACCTCAGCTCATTTTATTTTAATGCAAAGTCTAGCATAAGAACCCCGCTTACCTGGACTTCTTAGCTTTTTTTTCAAAATGTTGAACAATAATTAATCTTCATCTATAAAATAATCACATAATTCTCGTAAATTTTCAATTAATCTCATATTTCGATATTCAATCCTACGCTTCTAAAATAGCCTATTAAATTCCTCAAAACCTAAAATTCAAATAATCACTTTCTAAAATCGTCACTGTTGATTTAATAACTATAATGATTTAATAACTATAACTAAAACATTTAAAAGTTTGATCTATTTATTATTGAAAACAAACTATAAAGTTTAATACTAGATAATATAATTATCCCAAAATATTTTAAAATAAACATAACTATTTTTAAATAGACTAAATCATATCTAAAGTGTAAAAAAACATTACTCCAATATTATTTACTCTTAAAATAAATCTTTACTTAATAACATGTTAAAAATACTTAAGTGATTTTCTATAATCATAATTAAAATGTTTAAAATAAAATTTCACACTTACTGTAAAAATAATATGCTACCATTAGTATAATTTGAAAACCCTATTTATTTCCTGTAAATTTCTTATACTTTCCGCATAAACCATGTAAAAACAGATTTAATATAAACAAAATTTCAAATTGAAACCATCTAATAATAAGGGCAAAACTGTAATTCCATATCTAAATAATATGTAGTAAAGGTATTACTGTAATTCCTCCGTTCTTTGAAAACCAACCACACGGCAAAAACTGTGAAAAAAAAAAAAAAGTGTGCATGCAGGGCTTACCCAAAGAGAAAACACGTGGCAGCATACAACGTACAGAGGGGCTAGGCAGACGGCGATGGTCACGGCGAAGCACGCAAAGGAGGAGCTGCGTAAGGTTCAGAGATGAAGATGGATGTTCAGGCAGCGTGGAACATGTGGGAAGGAGTTGAGCAAGGAGCTGGGAGATGGACAGTGGCAACGTCGGCGGTTGGGTGGTAAAGACGAACTCACGGTGGCCCAAACAAAATGCTCTATTTTTTATAGATAAAACATAGGATTTTGACTTGGTGTAAGCGGTGGGCTTGTAACGCCCCAAACCCGGGTGGCTTGGAGAATTACTACCTGTCACTCATAAACATGTCTCCCAACACATCCAAAGGATAATCTCCAACAACTTCATAAATGAAAATCAATCTCAAATCTTCTCAATAATCTCATTATAAACTCCACACAATCTTTAATGCAATAATAATAAATCAAAGGGGTCCATAACTTCCCGATAGTCATAACAAACCAACTAAATATTTCATAAATCTTACTAAACTCAAGACATAAATAAAACCCAAAGATATTAAAACTAAGAACACCAGAAGTCCTTCTTCTACCAACATCTCCTCAGCTTTAGACACAAAGAGCATTCTAATCCAGGTCCTCATTTGGACTCACCACATCATCTGAAAAATATTATAATGATAGGGGGTGAGTCATCAACAACTCAGTAAGCAGAAATCATATGCTAGCGTGCAAACATGAGCATTTATCAAGGAGAGTATGCAGAACAAAATATTTTTCCAGAGTTATCATGCAGAACAGAACATATTTTCAAAATAACAGAGCGATGGTTTTAAAACAAGTAAAACCCATGGTACTTTGGCATAACATAAACTGAGTATCATCATCAAATCAAAACAGAGCATCAAACAGAGCAGAGACCATGTTTCACCCCCGTGGTAGGGTTGTGCTAACCCCGGTGGCCAAACCAGGCAGAGACAGAGGTGAAATCTTTCCTTTATTCTTCTCGGAGCCCCGAGTGTGCACACAGGAAAGACCACAATAAAGCCACTTTGTTTCCAAAGTGGGTGCACTCAGAGACAGAGAAGTTGGTACCAACCCAAACAGAGCAGAGCATAACAGAGCAGAGCAGAGCAAAGCAGAGACAGAGTCAGATACGAAAACCAGTACACCATGCCAAAGGTTTTCAAATGTTATATCAAAATAATACAGAGTACCGAAACAGAATCAGACAGTTTACCGACACTGAACACAAAAGTCAGAACATCTTTCTAAATAAATGTACAACTTTTCATATTCTCAATATCGCTCATTTTTCAGATTTCAGAAACCACATGACAGAATTTAGCTCATGTCTACACAATGCATGCCAGAACATACTTTTCCTTTTTCGTACAGATTTCATGAGTATGCAGATGAGTGACCGAGGTTGATCTTTATTTTCACAAGTTCCCAACACAACACAAAATATGCAAAGTTTTCAGAAAATCAACCTCAGTCTTATTAACTTGTATAAAACCTAGCATAGGAACCCCGCTTACCTGACTCCTGCAGCGTATTATCTATGACTTGAATACGATCTCTATCCGTCTCGCCACCTATTCATAAGATAATATAAACTAAATATTAAAGTCCAACAATACACAATTGGTCTTAAACAACTCAAGAACTCAAACTCTAGACCATAATTCAACGAGTTTAATCAAACTTAACTAGCCAAATAACAATCCGGACAGCCCACACTTCGACCCAAAATATTCTATACTAAACTCAGTACGTTGGCTATAAGTGGAGACTGATTCGGAACTGAAAAAGTGTTTGCTGAAAGTTGGCTCGACAGTTGGCTCGAGCCAAGTTCGCTCGACAATCCGCTCGAGCGAAGGCAAGTCAGAGAGGTTCGCTCGAGTCTCGCTCGACACTCCGCTCGAGCTAAAACAAGACAGAGAGGTTCGCTCGAGTCTCGCTCGACACTCCGCTCGAGCGAATGCAAGTCAGAGAGGTTCGCTCGAGTCTCGCTCGACACTCCGCTCAAGCCAATGCTCATTTGGCTGTTCGCTCGAATCGCGCTCGACAGTCTGCTTGAGCGAAGTACGCAGATTTTGCCAACAAAACCAGTTTACACTACACAAAGCACTCTTCTTTCCATTCCCAACTCCATAACATAAAGTATGAACTAACACTTCCAAATATTTTCTCCACCACCAGTCCAACAATTCCACTACAATGAAACTTCAAATAATCCAAACCTAGGACAAACACCAACCCGAAATACTCACCACGCAACAACCAGAAAAACTCACAAAAACTACTCAAACTCACAGCCAAAACAGATATTGCATCAAAAAGAAGATAAACCAAACCCAAAACTAAGAAGCAGAAATCGCACGGATACAGAAGGAGAAACCGATACTTGGATGAGAAAGAAACCCTTACCAATCGAAAATGGAGGGGATGCGAATTGATGCCCGTGAGTTGCAGACGGAAACCAAAATGCAGAAATGGAGGAAAAACAGAGTATAGTAGACGGCAACACTCGGGAAACCAGAAGCAACGCAGCAACAGAAATCCACGTGAGGAGGTCTAGGGCATGGGATTCGGAAACTCAAACTAATGCCAGTAACCAGAAACAAAGATGAAATCAAAAAGAGAAGAGGGAGACGTGGGAGATGTGGGAGACGTGGGAGACGAGAGAGAGTTGCTGGAGAAACTTAAATAATAACTGAAAATGCGAAGAGAAAGGGAGAAAGTGACGGAGATGGAGGAAGAGAACTACTAACCTCCCTAAAACGACGCCGCTTGGTGGTCTCACTAAGCACTGAAATGGCTGGGCCATTTCCACGCACGGTTCCAAGCCACTTTGACAAAGAAACTGGGCCTTACATCCTCCTCCCCTTACAAGAATTCCGTCCTCGGAATTTTTTTACAAGCTATAGTAATTTCCTTCGAACAAGTGAGGGTACTTTACTCTCATCTCTTCCTCGAATTCCCAAGATGCTTCATTGATAGCATGATTATTCCACAATACTTTAACCAAAGCAATAGTTCGATTCCGCAATACTTGCTCTTTCCTGTCCAGAATCCGCAATGGTTCCTCGGTGTAGGTCATGTCCTCTTGAATCTGCAAGGGTTCATGATCTATGATGTGAGTGGGGTCATGGATGTACTTCCTCAACATGGACACATGGAACACGTTATGTACTCCCGAGAACGCCGGTGGTAGAGCCACCCTGTACGCCACCGGTCCAAACCGGTCAAGAATCTCAAACGGCCCAATGTATCTAGGACTCAACTTACCTTTCTTTCCGAATCTCATAACTCCTTTCATTGGGGAAATTCTCACGAAAACCTTATCTCCCATCGCAAACTCTAACTGACGGCGGCGTTTATCTGCATAGCTCTTCTGTCGACTTTGAGCTGCTTTCATTCTAGCCCGAATGATATCTATCTTTTCGGTGGTCTGCTGAATAATCTCTGGCCCTAGAAGTTTCCTTTCACCTACTTCATCCCAATACAATGGAGACCTACATCTCCTGCCATACAAAACCTCGTAAGGTGTCATCCCAATGCTAGCCTGGAAGCTATTATTATATGCAAACTCAACCAATGGTAAATGTTGCATCCAAGATCCCTTGAAATCCATCAAGCATGCCCTCAACATGTCTTCTAAAATCTGAATAGTTCTTTCTGACTGTCCATCTGTCTGAGGATGAAAAGCGGTACTGAAACTTAGCTGAGTACCCATTGCCTCCTGTAAGCTTTGCCAGAACTTCGAGGTAAAGCGAGGATCTCTATCCGACACAATGGATACCGGTACTCCATGCAACCTCACTATCTCCCACACATACAGTTCAGTTTATAAGAAACTTTAATGGGCACAAAACGGGCGGTCTTCGATAAGCGATCCACGATCACCCATATAGCATCTTGCCCGCTTACGGTCCTTGGTAGACCTGTCACAAAATCCATGGAGATATGTTCCCATTTCCACTCTGGAATCTGAAGTGGCTGTAATAATCCTGCAGGTCTCTGATGTTCCGCCTTCACTTGTTGGCAGGTCAGGCATTGTTCTACTAATTTAGCAATTTCTCTTTTCATGCCGTTCCACCAAAAGGACTCTCTCAAATCCCGATACATCTTGGTACTCCCTGGGTGAACAGTATACAAAGAACGGTGTGCCTCTTCAAGAATCAACCTTTTTAGTTCATCATCAGCAGGTATGCATACTCTACTCCTAAACCTCAAAACTCCATCCTTGGAAATACAAAAATTAGGTTTGTCCCCGTTTCCGATCTCTTCCCTTAGCTTCACCAACTCTGAGTCCACTTTCTGAGCATCTTTGATTCTATCTATCAAAGCAGGTTGAACCAGTAAACTGGCCATGACAGCACTTGTATCACTAGAAAAGACTTCAATACCGGCTCTTTCTAAATCCATCAACAACCTATGCTGAGTGGTAATAGCTGCAATTGTCGGTCCCACTGACTTCCTACTTAGAGCGTCGGCTACAACATTAGCTTTGCCTGGGTGATAATTAATGGTGCAATCATAATCCTTGATCAACTCAAGCCACCTCCTTTGTCTCATGTTTAATTCTTTTTGGGTAAAGAAATACTTCAAACTCTTGTGATCCGTATAAATTTCGCACTTTTCTCCATACAAGTAATGTCTCCAAAGCTTAAGTGCAAAAATGACTGCCGCGAGTTCCAGATCATGAGTGGGATAATTCTGCTCATACACTTTCAGTTGGCGTGAGGCATAAGCTATAACCTTCCCATGTTGCATCAATACACACCCCAAACCAAGCCTAGAAGCATCGCTATAGACAACAAATCCGCCTCTAGCTGTGGGAACTGTTAACACTGGGGCTGACACTAATCTCTGCTTCAACTCTTGGAAGCTTTCTTCACACTTTGCTGTCCATTCAAACCTATTATTTTTCCTGGTGAGTGCAGTGAGAGGGACTGCTATCTTGGAAAACCCATCAATGAATCGACGGTAATACCCCGCCAATCCCAAAAAGCTTCTAACCTCATGAACATTCCTCGGTGCCGACCAATTAACCACGGCTTCCACTTTTCCTGGGTCCACTGAAATACCATCCTTCGAAACTACATGCCCCAGGAACGTGATTGAATCAAGCCAAAATTCACACTTCTTCAACTTAGCAAACAACTGCTTGTCTCTGAGTGTCCCAAGTACCAACTTCAAATGTTCTTCATGCTCGGTCTCGCTTTTGGAGTATATCAGTATATCATCAATAAAGACAACCACAAACTTATCCAAAAACTCATGGAACACCCTGTTCATCAAGTCCATAAATACGGCTGGGGCGTTAGTCAGGCCAAAAGGCATGACCAAAAACTCATAATGGCCATAACGGGTTCTGAACGCCGTCTTAGCCACGTCTTCAGCTCTGATCTTCAACTGGTGGTAACCTGATCGAAGATCAATCTTCGAAAATACTTGAGCACCCTGAAGCTGATCAAACAAATCTTCTATACGGGGTAGCGGGTACTTATTCTTTATGGTCACCCGATTAAGTTCCCTATAATCGATACACATTCTCATCGATCCATCCTTCTTCTTCACAAAAAGAATTGGAGCTCCCCAAGGTGAGACACTGGGCCTGATGAAACCCTAATCTAACAAATCTTGCAACTGCTCTTTGAGTTCCGCTAATTCAGATGGCGCCATGCGATAAGGTGCTTTCGAAAGGGGTGCCGTGCCTGGAACTAACTCAATAGCAAACTCTACCTCCCGCTCGGGTGGAAGTCCCGATAAATCTTCAGGGAAGACCTCTGGATAATCTCTCACAACAGGTATCTGTTCCAACATCACTTCCCCCTTTGGTGCTTCTACCACACAGGCTAGGAATCCCTGACAACCATCATGCAACAGTTTTCCAACCTGAATGGCAGAAATGATGGGTGGAGTCAACCTCACTTTTGACCCTGTGAACCGAAATTCACCTTCATCAGGGGGTCTGAAAACCACTTCCTTTTTAGCACAATCAATACTGGCGTGATAGGAAGCCAGCCAATCCATACCCAAAATTACATCAAACCCAACCATGTGGAAAAACTATTAAATCTGCTGGCATCAGTCTTCCCTCTATAGAAAGAGGGCATCCAGGTAAAATCTCACTACAGACTACAGAATTTCTTGTTGGGGTCGCAACCACTAACTTGTTCCTCAACCTTTCAGTATCTAAAGTGCAAAATCTAGAGTACGCCGTGGAAACAAAAGAATGTGTCGCTCCCGAGTCAAATAACACAAAAGCATTACTAGAAAATAGAGAAAGGGTACCTGTGATTCACATTCAAACTCATCCATGAACCAAGAATATTCAAAGTCTTAACCAGAATCAATCAAAGAAAAGAAAATAATAGAAACTATAAATCCTTGAAGTAAAACCAAAGAGTCATACCAGTGATCACGTCATTCCTACCCTCAACTTCTCCAGGTGTTAGTGCAAAGACTCGAGCAGGCGCAGCAGGACGTTGATTGCTGCCCCGGGCCGATACTTCATTCCTCTGAGGTGGCGGTATGAATGTCTGGTTGTTCCTATTTTGCATTGGGCAATCCCTGATGTAGTGACCTGTTTTGCCACAACGAAAACACAATCCCGCCCCTTTTCTGCACTCTCCGGAGTGCACTTGATTGCATGTCCTACACTGGTAGGGCTGTTGATTACTCTGAACCAGCCTTTTTCCCGAACTACTACCTTCATTCCTCTTTTTCCATAGTCCCTGATCCATGCCAGACTGGTACCCAGTAGGAGTAGTCATTTTCCTCTGTTCATGCATTGCAACGCTTCTTTGAAGGGTTCTTTCAAAAACTGTTGCTTTATCCACCAATTCTGAGAAGTTCCGAATCTGGAAGCCCACCACACGCACATACAGTTTCTCATTCAGCCCTTGCTCAAATTTGCGTGCCTTCTTTTCCTCATCGGGAATCAAATAAGTAGCAAAACGGGATAACTCAGTAAACTTAGCAGCATACTGATGTACCGTCATTGTCCCCTGAACCAAGGTGGCAAATTCCATAGCCTTGTCCTCACGGAAAGAGCTAGGGAAGAAGCGCTCAAGAAAGATCTGCTTGAAGTGCAGCCAACTGACTATCTCTGTCCCCTCTGCTTCCCTGATAGATCTTTCAGAGATCCACCACCTCTTCGCTTCCCCAGTAAGCTTGAATGTGGCGTACGCCACTTTTTGCTCCTCAGTACAAGTTAGGACTCGCAAAATCTCCTCAATGTCCTGAATCCAATCCTCCGCCAAAGTTGGATCGCCTCTCCCATCAAATAAAGGAGGGTGCATACGATTGAATTGCTCAACAGTACAACCCCCTTCATTGAAATTACGCTGGCGACCCGTGGGATTCTGCACAAGGTCATCAATTAACTGATGTGCAGCAGCTCGTAATACGTCGGAAGCACTCGGGTTTGCTTCCCTTTCGTTCTCGGTCGCATTCAGATCTGTCATGCTTCGTTCTCTACGACGAGGTGGCATCCTGACAAAATAACTAGAATTTTTAAAAAATCGCTTCGAAAATAGACTTTATAAGAACATAGAAAATTAGTGGTATTTGTAAAAACAAAACGTATATATATATATTAGAATTCAAAAAAATAAGAATATCTATAACAGAGACAAAAGAGGAACGCACAACGGTAGTAATAGTCAATCTCTCCCAAAAATTTAACATCTTACTCCATCTGAGTATTTAAGAAGGCTCCGCCACTAAACTAAACCTTAATCAACATGAATTTAGTTCATAGACCTATGAAATACCACACTTCATAGTTATTCGCAAAGCCTGTGAATTCTAAGACTTCTCACTTCAACAATATTCAATCCTATGCACCCACAGAAATCTAAACCTCCTAGGTTTATAGTATGCAGAATTCTAACCTAGCTCTGATACCAAATGTAATGCCCCAAACCCGGGTGGCTTGGAGAATTACTACCTGTCACTCATAAACATGTCTCCCAACACATCCAAAGGATAATCTCCAACAACTTCATAAATGAAAATCAATCTCAAATCTTCTCAATAATCTCATTATAAACTCCACACAATCTTTAATGCAATAATAATAAATCAAAGGGGTCCATAACTTCCCGATAGTCATAACAAACCAACTAAATATTTCATAAATCTTACTAAACTCAAGACATAAATAAAACCCAAAGATATTAAAACTAAGAACACCAGAAGTCCTTCTTCTACCAACATCTCCTCAGCTTTAGACACAAAGAGCATTCTAATCCAGGTCCTCATTTGGACTCACCACATCATCTGAAAAATATTATAATGATAGGGGGTGAGTCATCAACAACTCAGTAAGCAGAAATCATATGCTAGCGTGCAAACATGAGCATTTATCAAGGAGAGTATGCAGAACAAAATATTTTTCCAGAGTTATCATGCAGAACAGAACATATTTTCAAAATAACAGAGCGATGGTTTTAAAACAAGTAAAACCCATGGTACTTTGGCATAACATAAACTGAGTATCATCATCAAATCAAAACAGAGCATCAAACAGAGCAGAGACCATGTTTCACCCCCGTGGTAGGGTTGTGCTAACCCCGGTGGCCAAACCAGGCAGAGACAGAGGTGAAATCTTTCCTTTATTCTTCTCGGAGCCCCGAGTGTGCACACAGGAAAGACCACAATAAAGCCACTTTGTTTCCAAAGTGGGTGCACTCAGAGACAGAGAAGTTGGTACCAACCCAAACAGAGCAGAGCATAACAGAGCAGAGCAGAGCAAAGCAGAGACAGAGTCAGATACGAAAACCAGTACACCATGCCAAAGGTTTTCAAATGTTATATCAAAATAATACAGAGTACCGAAACAGAATCAGACAGTTTACCGACACTGAACACAAAAGTCAGAACATCTTTCTAAATAAATGTACAACTTTTCATATTCTCAATATCGCTCATTTTTCAGATTTCAGAAACCACATGACAGAATTTAGCTCATGTCTACACAATGCATGCCAGAACATACTTTTCCTTTTTCGTACAGATTTCATGAGTATGCAGATGAGTGACCGAGGTTGATCTTTATTTTCACAAGTTCCCAACACAACACAAAATATGCAAAGTTTTCAGAAAATCAACCTCAGTCTTATTAACTTGTATAAAACCTAGCATAGGAACCCCGCTTACCTGACTCCTGCAGCGTATTATCTATGACTTGAATACGATCTCTATCCGTCTCGCCACCTATTCATAAGATAATATAAACTAAATATTAAAGTCCAACAATACACAATTGGTCTTAAACAACTCAAGAACTCAAACTCTAGACCATAATTCAACGAGTTTAATCAAACTTAACTAGCCAAATAACAATCCGGACAGCCCACACTTCGACCCAAAATATTCTATACTAAACTCAGTACGTTGGCTATAAGTGGAGACTGATTCGGAACTGAAAAAGTGTTTGCTGAAAGTTGGCTCGACAGTTGGCTCGAGCCAAGTTCGCTCGACAATCCGCTCGAGCGAAGGCAAGTCAGAGAGGTTCGCTCGAGTCTCGCTCGACACTCCGCTCGAGCTAAAACAAGACAGAGAGGTTCGCTCGAGTCTCGCTCGACACTCCGCTCGAGCGAATGCAAGTCAGAGAGGTTCGCTCGAGTCTCGCTCGACACTCCGCTCAAGCCAATGCTCATTTGGCTGTTCGCTCGAATCGCGCTCGACAGTCTGCTTGAGCGAAGTACGCAGATTTTGCCAACAAAACCAGTTTACACTACACAAAGCACTCTTCTTTCCATTCCCAACTCCATAACATAAAGTATGAACTAACACTTCCAAATATTTTCTCCACCACCAGTCCAACAATTCCACTACAATGAAACTTCAAATAATCCAAACCTAGGACAAACACCAACCCGAAATACTCACCACGCAACAACCAGAAAAACTCACAAAAACTACTCAAACTCACAGCCAAAACAGATATTGCATCAAAAAGAAGATAAACCAAACCCAAAACTAAGAAGCAGAAATCGCACGGATACAGAAGGAGAAACCGATACTTGGATGAGAAAGAAACCCTTACCAATCGAAAATGGAGGGGATGCGAATTGATGCCCGTGAGTTGCAGACGGAAACCAAAATGCAGAAATGGAGGAAAAACAGAGTATAGTAGACGGCAACACTCGGGAAACCAGAAGCAACGCAGCAACAGAAATCCACGTGAGGAGGTCTAGGGCATGGGATTCGGAAACTCAAACTAATGCCAGTAACCAGAAACAAAGATGAAATCAAAAAGAGAAGAGGGAGACGTGGGAGATGTGGGAGACGTGGGAGACGAGAGAGAGTTGCTGGAGAAACTTAAATAATAACTGAAAATGCGAAGAGAAAGGGAGAAAGTGACGGAGATGGAGGAAGAGAACTACTAACCTCCCTAAAACGACGCCGCTTGGTGGTCTCACTAAGCACTGAAATGGCTGGGCCATTTCCACGCACGGTTCCAAGCCACTTTGACAAAGAAACTGGGCCTTACAGGGCTGCTGTTTCCTGTGGCTGTGGCAAGCGATTCTGGTGGTTGGTCATGGCGTATGCTTACGAGGGGTGGATGAACTGGACGACAACTATGTGGAGGTGCTGGGGTGGCGCGGCAATGCACAGTGCAGCTACGTGTAAGCACGGGTTGCGTCAATCTCGTATGGGCTAGGCACGGAGGTTGCTGGTGGCAGTTCCACGGTGGTCCCGTGGTTGACAAAAAGAGATGCGGCTGCTGGGCTTCACACAACGTGCAACGCTATAGGATGAAGGGAAGGAGGGACGAGATCGAAACGGACGATGGTTTGTGGATGGTGATTCTGTGCGTGCGTGGGTGGAGAATGCCATGGGAGTTTTGCGGTAGCTAGGCTTGGTAAACCAACATGCAGGTACGTGCATATATATATATATATATATACATTGGCGGTCAAAAAATAAACCCTAGAGATAAGAGAGACGTGTGTGCGGATGAAAGCTGAGTCGTGTGTGTGCTTGCATGCCGTGGACGAAAGGAACACTTATGGGTGAAAAGGAAGTATAGACGAAAAGAAAGAAAAAAATAAACATGCAGGAAAAAAAAATTAACATGTGAAGAAAATCAAATAATATAAAATGAACTAAATAAAAAAATTGAATTTGATTGGGTCCGGGTATTACACTGTCCCTTAATTTTGCAATGCCTTTTCATCTAGCTTGTACATTCCTTTTTACTTAATAAAATGTGACTTTTCAGGACAATGCAAAACATCTACTCCATGCTTTCATATTACCAGTAAGGTGCCAACAATAAAAGCACGGCTAATGAAATCTATGGCAACATGATCATCAACAAATTACCTCCCCGCAGGGCACCATAGGGAAAGGTAGGCCTAAGGGTTGCCTTATCCCTCCCTCGGCGGAGTGCGGGTCAGCTTTTGGCAGCTCAAAGATAAAAATTTACCTTCCTTGTGGACGTCAATAGGCGGGTGGGGGTCCAGTCACAAAATGCCAGAATAAACCTCCCCGCAGAGCACTATAGGGAAAGGTCGACCCAAGGGTGGCCTTATCCCTCCCATAGAGGAGAGCGAGATCTGCCCCACGGCCCTTCTGAATAAATTACCTCAACCTCTGCTGCAACAAAGAGTGAGGTTAGCATTAGCCTGACGCAACACCTACATTTCCTATAATATCAACGAGTGGGAGCAGGCCCAATGACAGACTACTTGAACAACTTACCTCCCTGCGCAACTCAATAGGGAAAGGCCATCCTAAAGGTGACCTTATGCCTCTTGCAGAGGATAATGGGTCCTACTTTTAAGGCAGCTCGAAGAACTTACCCCTGCTCCAATCACGATAAAGAGCGGTCAGCCAAATTATTGTCCGAACTTACCTTCCCATAGGATACCACAGGGAAAGGTAGACCATAAGGTTGCCTTGCCCCTCCCGCGACTGAGTACAAGTTAGTCCTCAACTACCTGAAATCAAAAAATATACCTTCCTCGTAAGTGTCAATAGGCAAGAGTGAGTACAATGACAAACTGCCCGAATAACTTGCATTCACGTGGTATACAAGGGGAAAGGTAGGCCTAAAAGGATACTTTGTCCCCCCCCCCCCCACCCCATGAAGGAGAGCGGGTTTGCCCCTATCGGCAACTCGGAAACTTACCCCACCCTCCACATCCTTTCCCTGCGATGTCAACGAGCGGAAGAGGGTTCAGTCAATGTAAGTGAGAGCGGAACCCAATAGGGAAAGGCTGTCCTAGAGGCGGCCTTATCCCTCTCGTAGAGGAGATCGGGTCCTGCCGTTGAGGTAGCCCAAAAAATTTACCCCAACTCCTATCACAACGAAATAGCAGAATGCCCCAATGGCAGCCCAAAGAAGTTACCTCCTTGGGGAATGAAAAGGGGCTGGCTAATTTGAGGTAACTTGACCAATGGAGTGCGGGTTTTAGTTTTACGACTACCCAAAATAAGAAGAATTTATAGAAAGGAGTCAAAGTACCACAAAAAGGCCGCACAAGCATCAATAAGGAAAAGCAACAACGACACACAATAGAAGGCAGTAAGCGCGGAACAAACAAAAAGGGAATGAAAGTAAAAGAAGAAATGTAACAAGGAAAATGCAAAAGTAGTACAACTGGATACATAAAATTATTTTATTTATTATGCAGGATTACAAGGTACAAATTACATCACAAAGTCGCAAAGGTATAGGAGACAAGTTACATCATAAGACCGCATAAAATAGCAAGACTACAAGGAGAAAGAAATACCGTGAAGCTTATATATCCAACAAAACGAGTTCTAGTGCCTGACCCTAGACCATGAATTGGCCAAGGATAATCTAAAAGATCCAGAAGACCTCACTGTTCTCTAACCAAGGAAACCAAAAGGACTAAAAATCGATGTCCACGTTTCTGGGCAAAAGAAATGAGTTCGAGGTCTATAGTTGTGTGTGTTTTAGAAAGCGACGACCACCACAACACCACAACAACAGAAGCCTTTCTCCTCTGCAACCAACCAGGCAGCGAGTTGGGAGAAGAGTTTTGAAGTCGAGCCTCGTAAGCAAAAGAGCGAGAATGAGTGAGGCAAAATTGGCAAATGGGCAAGAACGAGAACAAAGGGTCCGAGACCCCAACAACAAAGGATTGTTGGTTCCACCCTCCGATGCTCAGACCGCCATAGCAACAATGGTTTGAGTGCCACTAGAGGACCTGTCACCCACTAGGGTGTAAAGGTTTCATCAGAACCATGAAAGATAGACGAAAAGCAAAGGAAAAACAAAGCAACTGGGAACTCGAGCGAGAAAGCAAGAGTCATAGAATAAAAGAGAAAGGCGGAAATGAGTATAATGGATTTTCTAATTTGGAGAAGGGTTCTTATACAGGAAGGGTTAATGCTTGGTTTGCTAAGGCATCATAACTCCGCGAATCACCATAAGTGGCCACGTGTCCCCCCCCCCCCCCCAGGAGAGCCAGAATCTCTTGATTATTGCAACTGATACAGAGCATATCTACCGATACAATGTGCAGAGTTAATGCCAGAAAGAACGGAGCAATTGGGACCAGGATGCAAAAATTGAAGGGACACCCATTTAATGCAAAAACGTAACTGCCATTATATTGCCACATATGTAAAATACAAACAGTCACTCGGCACACGACCAGGCATAAATGGAGGAGGAGATAAGAAGAATTTTGCCCGGACTCATCTAGAAAGAATTAGTGGGGTAACTATAAGAGATTCATCCCCACTACTTAAAGCCCACTGGGCCTTTAGCCAATAACCGGGCCAAAGGTCCTGAATAGTCAACAAGGCGGGTCAGTCTAACAATCCATGGCTGTTTTCAAAACCCGAAAACTTGCATAGAGCCCAAAACAAAAGAAAAAAAAAAAGAAAGAAAGGAAAGTGAAAGAAGCCAGTGGGGTCGGGAAGGTTAAAACGGACGCCAATGGGGTAGGCTAATAAAACTTCAAGGCTAAACCAGCTAGCGGGGTCAAAATAGTTAAACCGGATGCCAGTAGGATAGGTCGAGAAACTTCAAAGGTACGACTGGACACGGCCACCAAAATAATAATTAAAACGATGGCCGCACTCCAAGAACAACTATCCATAGAGGATAAGCAAGTGCATCATCACTGGCCAGTGGGGTAGGTAGGAGCTCTGCAGACCCCTTTACCACGGTCCTCCAGGCCGACCACACAAAAACAAAAGAAAAAAAAATAGGCAAAGACGAGACATGACAAACAAGATATGTGCATTAGTCAATATATATATTTACAAGCTATTGAACATCAAAATACGGATACGTGTGTAAAAAAAAAAAAAAAAGAGTATAATGAAGCAAATAAAATCTTTAAGTCTCAGTGCTAGGAGCATCAGTCTCAGCAGCAACAGAAGTAAGGTTGGCTGCTCAGCAGCAGCGGGAGCAAGATCAGCCGGCTCCACAAATGCCAGAAAGGCGTCGTGACCAGAGAAAGCATTCAGCAACCCTTTCCTTCCTGGTTCCCGGTTGGTTTCAAAGGACGCCTCATCGGTGGGAATTTTTGCAAGAGCGAGCTGTCGACGATACTTGGTGAAAGATCTCAAATGCAGCTCTTGACTCTCCATAAGGAATGCCCGCATTAATCTGCGACCTTCAACGACTCCATTCCCCATGCCTTGTAGCAAAGTGTTGGGAATCACCTCAGCTGCCCTTGTAAGGAGAGGGTGGCGTCTTGAACATTTCCATTTAGCTGCTTCAACCGATCCATCTCCTCCCATGCTTGAGATAAATCGTCCTGAAGATTTTGGTTCAGCTACCCCAACAGGTCCTTCTCCTCCCACGCTAAGGACAAGTCGCTCTGAAGACCTTGGTTAAGCCGCTCCAATCAAGTTTTCTCCTCCTCCCACTTCTGCTAGTTATTCCTCTGACAGCACTCTAGCTTCTTCACTCTCTTGCGCTCGCCCGATAGGTCGAGTCTCGTCCTCTCGAGTTCACACTTCAACTGTTCCCTCTCCTTGAAGCTTTCTTGGATGGCTGCCTCTTGACCATCCACGATAAAAGCTGCAAGCTGAGAAATACCCTGGCAACTTAAAGGAAAGACTAAGAAAAAGGTAAAAAAAAAAGAAGTAAAAGGCAGGAGGAAACGATCAAACCTCGTGGAAAAAATCCGACAAGTACTCAACAACCTGACCAATGACTTCCTCCTAACTCCCCTCCATGGCTAGCCGAGACAGAGAAGGAAGGGCCTCCGTAAGGCCTACAAACTAGGGCAATCCCCCAAAGACTTCAGCAAGAGTAGGTAGCTCTCCACTCAAACCCCCTGGATGAGGGCCGATCATAGCTAGATACTCAGCCCGAGAGAGTGGTTCATTATTCAGACCCTCATCGGCTGCATCACCAACATAGCTGCCACCTTCAGGGAATTCCACCTTCTTACTTTAGGATGTTTAGTTTTAAATGAGTTGAATTGTTTAATGTTTAAATTAGGTTTGTTGTGTTTTATACATCTTGTGTTAACAATTTAAATGGGCTTTATCTTTTTTGTATTAATAAATTAATGTATTATTTAAAGTGGGTTATGTTCGAGAGATACCAATTTTCTATATTGGGCTTCTTTTTAATGTAATTAAAATGTTATTATATTATTTAAAGTTAGGTTGTGTTTTATATTTTAAACTATCCATATTTTTACATGAGCAATTATATTAGCCCATAAGCGATGGTTTACAGAAAAGAAATTACGGTTTTAATTGTATAACTATGTGTTAAATTTTGACTAGACAATATATTATAAGTTTACAAGGATTTTTTTTAACGTGAAAGTATTATTAAGGAAATTTTATGAACTACTATTATTTAAGAAATTTACAATTTTCTAGTGCATTATATGTTAATTGTATTAAATTATGATTTCCATAATAGCTTATAGAGATGTGAGTTTTAAATATGATTAAGTTAATTTTTGAAATGAAATTAAGTTGTTTTGTCATATTTGATAAAATTATATTATAATAAGTTAAGAATATATTTGACTATAAGGATATATGTAATACCAAATTTATGGTTCCTTCAAATCGATCATGTTATCATTTATAAACGAGATCTAGAGCCAGTGCAGCTGTACAACAGTAGATTGAAATTCAGTAAACAATAGGAAATCCTGGCATTATATTCTAGATATCTCATTGCTAATATCTAGGAAAACGATTGCCATTTAACAACTAAACCATTCATTGATGCGTATATCTAATCTAACCATCTAAAAATCCCGATCCGTTGATCCCAACTGAACTAGGGGTGAAAGGTAGAACATGGAACCACTCCCCATCAAGCTGTAGAGTTCTTACTGTCTGAGTGAAAGGGTTATACAATACAAGCTCCCCCTGATCTCTGCACACAATAAACAACTCGCCCCTCTTCCAAAACCCCAACGGCCATCCAAAACCACAGATGGGTACGATCCTCACCAGCCGAATCCAAGATTCTTTAACACCAAAGTCGAGCAACAGCCATATATCGAAGAATCTGTCCTCCCCATTATTACGAGGATAAACTATCAAAGCAACCGATTCTTTTAGTACCGTGAGAGTCCTCCAAGTAATTTCACCATATACAAGACTATAATTGGGCAATGCCATCGTTCGGATCACCTCATCGCACACGTCGAACGCAACAATCTTCTCGTCCCCATAATAAGTTAGCGCCAACCAGAAACAGACACCATTCATATAAGATGAATCGAGTCCTTGAAACTTAGGCACTTCAACGTCGACGACAAGATTTCTCCAAGAACCACCGCTTAGGCTATAAACCTCCACTGCCTGGTTCAGATGGACACGACGAACCAAGTAAGGAGGGAGATACGGCTCCTCACTCTCCGGCACATAGCGAATCCTCAAAACCTTGAACTCTTCGTGTATCGGGTCGAAACCAAAACATACGGTTTCCACCTCCCAAGCGTGAGGGAGGAGCATGAACTCCACCGTGGTGGGGTTCCAGACAACGATGTTGCCGGTATCGTAGTAGTCAAAGAGACAGAGCAAGCCATTACAGGAACCCACAATCTTAATATCATACCGGCTTTGTAACGGAAGATCTTGATGAGTTTCCGAGTCAGAGGCAGAGGCGAGAGTGCTGTAGCATAGGAATGAGTAAGACAGTCTTCCGTCAGTGGATATGGGGGAGCGTTTTACGAAGAGGAGTTGATGGGTGGGGTTGGCGAGAATGCAATCGTTGATGAGACTTTTGGAGAGGTAATCGGGAGTGCCGATGAGGGTGGCCCAAGATTTGCTGACGGATCGGAATCGAATAAGACATTTTAGGTGAAGCCCGGGGAGAATTTCAAGAACCAAGTCTTCAGGGATGTAAGCGGACATGGCTGGCCCCCCTCTCTCTCTTCTGGTTTCTTGCAAATAACCGCGTAACTGCTTATTATTATGGTTTAAGGGAGGGTTAGTTGAGATAAATTTAATAATTAAGTTAAAATATTATTATTATTTTGAGATTTAAAAAAGTTTAATTATTTATTATATTTTATCTAAAAATTTAATAAAATTATAATAATAATATGAGGTAAGATAAGTTAAAAGATTTTTGCAAACTAAGATTTCTTTTAGATATTGAGCTGAGATCAGTTGAGTTGAGTTCTTTATGAGTAGTAATTTGTTGAGTAGTGGGGAAAGTTGGGGTCTATCTAAACTAAGTTTAAAGTATGTTTGAATGTTAAAATGAATTTAGTACGTTTTATGGAAAACAAAAAAATGTTGTCGGTCTCACGTATAAAGATGTTTTAAATTAAAAAAAGTTGTAAATCTCACGTGTAAGAAGGTTTCAAGCTGGGATGAATTTAGTAATTTAAGAGTTTGGTATTTGGATGTTAGACTCAGCTTAAAATTAGACTGAACTTAGCTGAACTCAAAGCTCAGCTAAGTTTGAGAATCAAACGCAACCTAAACCTTGGAGCCTGATTCAAGTACTGGTCTTCGTGTGATGGCATGTGTTCTTTTCTTGTTTGATATTTTTATTTTGGGCTATGGAAGGCAATAATTTCATTGAATCAAAGAGATTACAAATTGTAATAATAAATAATATTTCTTTTATTTTTTTTATCCTTTTTTTTATATATAGAAAAGCATAATTTCATTGAATCAAAGTGATTACAAATCATTCTTATCAAGCCAAATAACTTCGGATACAAACATTGAGACATTATCCCACCACTGTAATGCTCGTCATTGTAGTGAGACTTTTCATAAAATGTTTTAGAAAGGACGACGGGATTTACCATTCGATTTAAAACTTTTTACTTGCACACTCAGGGTACAAGACACTACGTTTATAAGATAAAATGTACTTTTAGAATAAAAGAGGTTTAGAGCGGAAAGCATTATTCTTACAATAAAATGGTCTCTCGTACGATAAAAACTCATGCCTAGACTTCCATGCTCTTCCCCATGAGTCGTGTCCGTCCTGATTATTCAGTTCCTGTGAGAGGGAGGGACATGCATAAAAACTAAAATGAGTCGACGACTCGTAAACATTACTTTATACAGTTAAAATATAACAACATAGGTTTTCATTTGTGCATTTATCATTCATACATACTATACTTATATGCGTGCGTGCATACGTGCGTTCATTTGAAAACATCACAGGACCAGGTTTTCTTTTGAAAGGGGTTTTCTTTTCGTAAAACTTGTCCCCCGTCAGTGCCTTCATTTCTTAAAAGTTCATGCGTTCATACATTCTTTCTTATCACTTTCATAAGCCAGTACACATTGTTACGCCTCGTCTGTTGGAGTTAGCAGTCTTCTTTTGGACCCAGACTCCGCCCGTGGCCACGGGTTGGGAATTCCTCTTCAGTTAGGTGGCAGAACTGGGTGCACTTTCAGTACTACTTACCCGGCATTGCAATCTGCCCATTCATTGGTACCATTTTCATTCATTCATGTGGTTGTTACGTGTCTTCATACATTAAAGTTTTCATGTCTTTCTTTACTTTTCATTCATTCATTCATGTCAGCTCTAAAGAGCTGGAGCTTTCATTCTTTTCTTTTCTTTCATTTAAGAGTCATTTCATGAGAAAACATTCATTTTCATGAGAAAACATCATTTCATGAGAAAACATCGTTTTGGGCGTAAGCCCAAAGATCGTCTTTCCTTTTTCAGTTCATTTCAGCTCTATCCTTCATTTAACAGTTCGTTCATGGAAAACATCATTTAAAAACATACATGAGCTTAAACGTTAGCTTTCATGGCATCCATAATCGTCACCTTAAACACCATCTTTCACGGCATCCATAAGCATCACCTCATGGCACGCATGAAAGCATTGGTTCATAGGATCCATAAAAGCTTCCATTTTCATGCCTTTCATGCATTTTTATCAGTTCATGGATTTTCTTAGAAAATACATACAATAGATACAGCCTATAGTCATCCATTCACATGCGTACAACTAATACTTTCGTTGCTTAAAAAGGGACTGCTAAAGAGGGCCGTACATACGTATACCTTTGAACACTTAGCACTTTTTTTCGTAAAACGTCTTTCGTGTATTTTCGTAAAGCATTGTGAGGAAAAACATTTCGTTTATATTTCTTTATATTCTAGAAGACTCTAGAAGAGTATAAACGTAATGCTTACCTGGACTCCATGCTATTTACATATCATGCAGTCCATTCATGTGCGTGTCAAATGGCAACCTACATGCATACATATAACCTTAACGCTATTCTCTATCTAATGCATAAGCAACTTAAACTACAAATAGAGCTATACATCACTTGCCTCTTACTAACCACATTCGACGCATGATTCCGACCAATGGAATCATGCATCCCAGTCCTAGATAATACACCCATCACTACCTCAATGCACCTTAACCCACACTAAATCCTCATTCCCATCCATACAAGCCACACGGCTCTAAGTCAACTCTGAGGCTTAAGCACTGTGTAACTATGTTAAGGACAGATTACCCATTACATATGATGAATCCGTTTGGCACATGTGTCTAACCAGATTACACATGTACCTTACTGTTTTATCACCCAAGACTAACATATAACATGTTGATCACCTGCTCGTAGGGACAAGGACCATACTCCGATACCAACCTTCTCTTAACCCGGCTAGCATGACTCTTCATGCCACCCGTCCATTTTGACAATTCATGCCAACACTTAACACGACGAGGCTTCATTCACAACCACGCCTTATGTCACGTCATATAGCTCGAGACTACATCCAAGCTACACCGTGACCTTGTCACGTTACCTAACATCCCACTATGCCATTTCTACACCGACTCCTAACTCATCACGAGGGCGGTTCCTCACGTATTCCTGTCAAATCGTGACATTTCGCCACGTTCCTGCTACACCATTTCTACACTAACTCCTCACCTATCATAAGCACGACTGTCAGTAACCACGTCACTTCATGACGTTTCCCAGTCATGCTTCTGCTGCGTACTCTTACACTTATTCTGCTACTTCACGCATACTCCTAACCATAAGTCCATCATGGTGACACTTGTCACCCCGGACTATAGGCTACGCCATAACTACTTCAGGACACTGTTTCACAGTTCTCGACACTACTCATCACGTTCCACGCCCATCAATCACACAATCATCCTTATCTCTACAACATGCCATACTGAGTGTCACTGTCTCATGGAGTACACTCTACGTATACTCCCACATATACTCTCTTTACACACGCTACAACCCATCACCATTACGGCATACGGGCCACATGATGCATTGCTCCACTACATGAAGTACGCTCCACGTATACTCCCTTCACACACACTACGTCACATCACCACTATGGCATACCTGCAATATGGTGCATCACTCCACCACATAGAGTACACTTTATGTCTACTCCCTTCACACACACTACGCCATATCACCAATATGGCATACCCGTCATATGGTGCATCACTCCACCACATGGAGTACACTCCATGTGTACTCTCTACTCACGCACTACGCCACATCACCAATATGACATACCTACCATATTGGTGATGTGAATTGCTTGCTGTTCAGTCATTTGTTGATGAAGATATGCGAGTAACTTCTCTGTTAGATGAGAGCAAAAGATGGTAGAATGCTCAGAGTTTAAGAGCTCTATTCAATCCAAATGAGGTGAGGGAAATTTTGAAGCTGAATGTGTATTTAGATGTGGAAGACTCTGTTTTCTAGGTATATGAGAGAAATGGAATGTACTGGGTTAAAAGTGCATATAGGATGTTTCGAAATTCTGGTTTACAGATTGTGGGTGAAAGTTCAAGACAAAAATCTGTGACAGCTTTTTGGAAATGTTTGTGACATTTGAAGTAACTTAAAAAATGGAAATATTTGCTTGGAAAGCATGTCTGGAGAAGGTGCCTACATATCATAATTTAAGGAGAAAGCATGTTATTGATGATGATGCATGTGTGTGCCATGGGAGGGAAAGAGAGGATGTTGCTCATGCTATTTTTTATTGTTATGATGTGAAACAGATGTATGTAGACCACCTCAAGCTGTATAGAAATGCTGATTCTGGTTTGAGTTTTTGGGATTTGGCTAATGTGGCTTGGGAAAGAGGGATTGAGGAAGATTTGACTACTTTTATTGCAATTGCTTGGGCTATTTGGTATGGAAGAAACAATTTTATATATGAGCAGGTCCTTCTTGGAACACAAATGGTGATTAATAATGCTCTATCTCTTAAGTTAGAGTTCAAATAACTTTAGGTTTGTTATGTTTCATAGAATCACATTAAGAAAGTTGTATCTTGGAACTCTCCCCCAATAGGCTACCTTAAGTTCAATGTTGATGGTGCAACCTTTTATGAACAACATACAGCTGGGGTAGGAGTGCTTCTTTGAGATCATAATCATGATGTTCTAGTTGCTTGCAGTAAAGTGGAAATGGACCTAGTATCATCTGAATTTATTGAGGCTATTACTATGCTTAGAGGATTGCAATTTTGTGTCCAATGGGGTGTTCCAATGTTAATGCTTGAAGCAGATTGTTTGCTTCTTGTGAATGCTTTGAATAATCTTATTGATTATATTACTGATTTTGATTTTCTACTTCAAGATATTTGAAAAATGATGACTTGCTTTCAAGAAGTTCAAGTTTTGCATGTAAACAGGCTAGGGAATACCGTCGCACATCAGTTGGCAAGGCATGCTTGGAATGTTAGTGATATTGAAATGTAGTGGAATTTTTGTCCTTTATTTGTAAGTCAAGCTGTTTGGTTTGACAAAATCAATCTGTTGTAAGGACTTATTTGATTCAATGAATGAGATGTTGGTTATCAAAAAAAAAAAAAAAAAAAGGAGTTTGCTTATGAAGTTCTATATATTGAATGGGACACAGGAAGGAATGAGAGGTTTGAGAAGAATTTTATCGTTTTGCTTGCATAAAGATAAAAGAGTACTTGTACATCCACAAAAGAATTAGATAAAAACAATTCTACAAATTGACGTAGTTTCATCTGATCCGTTAGATCTACTTTATAATAAAAGTAATTTTATAATCTGATGAATCACATCAAACCACATAAGTTTATAACATTGATTTTGTGTAATTATTTTGTGGCTAGAGTATTTCTTAAGATAAAATCATATTAAAAAAAAAAAATACCTTAGCAGTGTATCCTTATAGAAAAATTTTACTCATTATCCCTACACCACACACCCGATATGATTTTTTTATTTTTATTTTTCACTTAGCAAGTATGTGATGTAGGGATGACTAGTAGAAGAACTTAATTAATTTAACGTGAATAAAAACAAAAAATTAAAAAAAATAAGTGTAGTGTGTGGTTTGTGAGATAATAAGTAACACAATTCATCCATATATATTTGTTGAGAATTGTTTCTAAAATCCAAAAATCAAACCGTATGCATACTTCAATGTTGGCTGATTTTGATTTGTATCAGGCAATTTTTAATGAGTAATTTTATATACAATCGTGAAGTGTATAAATACTGAGTAATTATTTTGAAAAAGAGTGAGGTTCAATGTTAAAAAATTAATTTTTTTCATGTGAGTGTTATATTTTATTCATTTTTTTCAAAATAATTACATAATAATTATATAATTTACTGATATAAATATCTTTTCTCATTTTTAACTTCATAGGACTTTTGCCCATGCCACTGCGAATGCTATGGTCATATGTTTTAAATGGGTTTTGAGCTATAAAATACGTTTGGGCTCCACACGAGTTGGCCTGCCCTAAAAGCACAAGAAAGCATAATCTTTAGTTTTTAGTCAAAATGGATGGTGTCGTATAGTGCATGTGAGTTGCGAAGAAGATCAACGCTCGACCATTTGGGCTGTGGCACTCATCTGGTTAGGTGGTTGGATTTTTTTATTTAATTTATATAATGAATATTGTGCAATATGTTCTTTTTTTTTTTTTTTAATATTCATTGGCATGCAGACTATTGTTATTGAGTCATTAATATTTCATTATTTATATCAAGATGTGAATATTATTATAGTTATCACATTCATTTTTTTTGGCGTTATATTTTTATTGAGTGACCTAAATAAAGTTTTTATTGAAGAATGAAATATTTCTTGGCAGCCTATGTTTGGTCGGTTTTGTAAGGCAATATAATCTTGCAAAATAATTTTGTGTATGCATCTTGGCTGTTATTACATTAATGATAAATGATATTTGTAGTTATAGGATATGTAAGTCTTGTGTACTCCTTTTTAAAAAAAAAAGGAATAAATCTAGGCCGGTCACACATGAAAAAATTATTTTTTTAATGGTGACCTCTACTTTTTTCAAAACGTGTGTGCGAAACTTGTACACCCTAAAACTGTATGAGCATTATTCTATTTAGAGAAATTCTACTTGCAACCGTCTGGAGAACCACTGTGTAACTGGCATCCACGTGGAAAATGAAACTGTGTTTCGTATATACCAAAAGACCGCGTTCCATCATTTTTGCCCTCCCTCTTGGACAACTGTTCCCTTCGTCTTCTCACAGAAGAACACGAAGCCTTCCTCCCAAACAAATGAAGACATGGTCGCAGCTTCCTCATTTGCAAGTTCTTCTTCTCATCTTCTTCTTCTTATCTTCTTCCTCAAGCTCCTAACAAGAATTAAGTCCTCCATTAAATGGGTATATTGTTCCCTTCGCCTTCCCACAGAAGAACACGAAGCCTTCCTCCCAAATAGACGAAGACGTGCATGGTCGCAGCTTCTTCGTTTGCAAGTTCTTCTTCTCATCTTCTTCTTTAAGCTCCTAACAAGAATGAAGTCCTCCATTAAATGGGTATATGCCTAGACCCCCAAAATATACGGAAAAATAAATCAACCCACAGTGACAAACACATCGGCGACAAGCACAAATGCAACCCACGGCGACCCCCAAAATATCTGTAAGAGCACAAAATCTCAGGTGAACCAGGCTTCAACCCACGGTGACAAACACAGATGCAACCGCCTGGGAGAAACACATATGCAGATTCGGTACCCAACATGGTAGTGTGCATGATCTTGAATACCCAACACAGATTCGATACCCAACACAAATGCAACCCACCAGCTGGTTCACCAGATCACAGCTAGAGATCTGGTTCTCCTACCCACAACGCGCGACGTCACTCACTCTCCCTCAGATGCTTTTTCTCCTTTCTTCATCTTTTTTTTGCACACGAAGGCCAAGTATGCAACTAAAAGAGAAGCATTCACAAAAAGCCAGGGGACAATGAAGTTTCATCATCTTCTTCATTCAAAACTTTAGTCGACCAGTGGAAGTGCCTCTTGGGGAGTGGCTGTGGCTCCGTGGAGAAGACGAAGGGGGAGTGGCCGTCTGTGGCTTCATGGAGAAGAAGATGAAATTCCGCAAGTGTTAGCTAGATTTCTTCTTCCTACGTAAAAATGAAACACTGCATTTCATTAATGACGTGGAGTTTCCCCACCAGTTGCACAGGCCAGTTGCAAGAAGCATTTCTCTTCTATTTATACATAAAATCAGTATTTAGTAAATGAATGGAAGATAAGGAATTTAGATACATAATAAAAGAAAAAAATAGTACCGAATTTGACCGTAAATGAATGAATGATTGGATGAAGTATTAATTGATTGAAAAATTAAAAGAAAAATAATGTGTAGTCGAGAATGAGATACCATGCATGTGTTGAATGTGATATTAGATGACTATGATTGCTTACTTGTGACTGAATATCTATTCTTTTATATTCTTAGTTGTCTTATATATAGTTTCTTACAAAATATTCGACCTATTTTGTTTTAATCTTTGTATGTCCCGAGTGATGATTTTTATGAGGATGTGGAGGACTTGGCTCAAAGAGACGAGGCAAAGACCTAGTGTCCTTTATGATTTTCCACTTAAGTTTTCAATGTAGCTTGAGTTTTGTAGTATATGACTCTAAACTGTTCAAGTTAAATACTTTTCTTGTTCTCTTTATAAATTTCAACAAAGTGCATTTTATTTATAGGGTTAAATATTAAAATAGTTCCTATGGTTTGCCTCTAAGACAAATTAGTCCTCAAGTATTAATTTGAACATTTTACTTCTTATAGTTTCAACTTTAATCAAATTAATCATTCTGTTACTATTTTGTTGTATTTGGGTAATGAGGTATTCTAAAGTATTCTATGAATAGTAGTGAAAAAGTAATAATATAATATTGAGTAGTAGTAAATAATAGTGAATAGTAGGTGAAAGTAATAATAAAATAATAAATAGTAGTGAGGTATTCTCAGCACCCAAACTAATTTGATAAATATCATCACATTAAAAAAACACAAATAATATAAAAACAAAAAAAAAAAAAGTCATTTACAATTAAGAAAAGATCGAAAAAAATTTCAATTTTCAATTTAGACATATAAATAAATTTATGGAGGATTTAATCTGAATTCAAATTTTGAAAACAATCTTTTATAAATTTCCAATCTAAAGTAACTTCTAAAATGCCTCTTTAGGCATCAAAAATCACTTTATTTAAACCAAAATGCAACCCAAAATCACTTTAGAACAAAATAGTTATTCATTTTAGATTGAGATATCTTTAGAACTTTTTTAACGTTTTACAATTATTTTTCCTTTGTTTTTATACCATTTGTCATGTGTTCTTTGTAATTTTAAGATCTGATGTATATGTGTCAAATATTTATTATTATTGACCTGGTACTTAAGTTTAGGCAGAATTAGTGACCAAAGTATTAATTTGATCAAATTTGAAAGTACAGTAAATACTTCAAAATTAAAATTTAGGGACTAATCTGTATTAGAGGCAAACCACAAGGACTATTTTAGTATTTAGCCTTTATTTATATCATGATGAAATTTTTTAATACCTAGCTCTTAAATAATGATTTTTAAAGGTCAGTGGCATTTGATATCTCATGTTTTCTGAAAGTTACATCATTCTTAATCCTAGAGGGACCACGTGTTACATGTATATAAAATATATATTAAAATAAATTTTACTCCCTTTCACTATTTACTAAATTTGTAATTTTAACATAGTAAACATGAAGCGATGAGATAATAATGCAAGATTTATTTTTTTTAAATAGTGTTGACATTACCCTTGACATTTTGCAAGATTACATTGCCTCACAAAATCGACCAAACATACAAAAGTTGATAGTTTGTGTTCAGCCATCTTTCTTATTGTGGCGCCCTTGACCCCCATATAAGAAGATACGAGAATCGAGACGTCAGGATGGTGACAACAGGGTCACTCATCCCAACAATAGTACCAAGTGTGTGTACATACAACAGTGTACAATAAACAACGCAGCGGATAATTAAGTCAACTAAGTACCAGAATGGTTAATACAATATAAACAATCAGAAAAAAGGTTTAAAAATTATACAGTCATCCAAAATAAATATTTTACAAGTCTCAAACCAAAACGAGTGATCCTAGATCACTCCTCGGGTGGAGCCGAATCCTCAGGCTCACCCACAGTCTCATCTGCATCGAAATCTGCATTACCACAAAATGGTACCGTAGGTAAGTATAGACCAAACAACTACGAGATAAAAATACATTAATGCGACCAACATGCATGCATATGATGAAATATGCATTAGATCCAAAAATACTATTTTTTTCGAAAATAGATATTTTCAACACACAGCAAAATCCCATTTTGGCCCAAAAATAATACTTTGTCATTTTTCCAGAAAATGACCCAAATCAATAAAACCTTACTTTCCCAGAAAATGAATCACATAAAATCATTTTATTCAACACACACTATTTTTCTAGAAAACAGCCCATTATTCCATTAACCAATGCACCATGATCTCCCCTAGGGATCATCCGCACGTACTGGCTTCGTAGCGATGCTCCGTTCCGCGCCCAGCACTTTGGTAGCAAAGCACCCACTACCCAACGAGCGATGCCCAGTTCTGCGCCCAGCGCGTTCGTGGCCAAGCATCATCTAGCCCCCGCCAGCAGAGGGGCCACGGAGTCGGCACGAGACCATTTCGTCTGATCCCATCGTCGCCCAGCGACAATCCAGGGGATGTCACTCAGTATATTCTGCTTCCGAGTAACCAGAGGAGCTCCACCGAGATAATGCCCTATCTCGGCTTGGAGTCGTGACACAGACACACCCAAAATCCTTTAACACATGAAAACCCAGTTTTTATGAAACACATGAACATGAATGCATGTACACGAAAACCTAGTTTCCTTTACAAATATGGTCATGCGTGCAATATGCCATGTACATGAACAACACCATACCAACAACCAACATTTCACAATACCAACCAAATACACAACTCTGTCCACAATCCATCCGACCCTCGAACTACTCGGACTCAGTCTGGCATGTCCAACCAGATCACAATAATATGAGTTAGTGCAAAAATATATTTAAATCACAATAGTTTTTTGGAAAAAATACTTACAATGCTATATAATAATTTTCGAAGGATCACGGTGATGCAAAAGGTGGTGGCTCAGCAACGAATAGTGTAAAATACACTGTGGCCGTGGGTCTGAAATACCCACTTTTGAATGGAGACAAACTAAGACCCGAAATTGATAGGGTAGGGCTTAGAGTGGTCGGTGAAGCCAATGGTGGTGGTGGTTTGCTGGGGGTGGCGGCGCAAATGGTGGTTTTAGGCCATAGATGTCCAAATCGGAAATGGAGATAGATAGGCTTCACCGGTGACGGATCGGAGCTGAGGTTGGGTCCATTGAGTTGCTAGGAGGTCAAGAATGAAGTGGTGAAGAAATGGTGGCGCGTGAGCTCATGGAACGCCGCGGCTTCAAGCCGTGAGTGGAGGAGAATGCCGGCAAGATAGGGGCTGGGATTGACGGGAAGTGGTCGCCGGCCAGTGGGGGAGCGAACGGGAGGGGCGGTGTCGTGCACGGCGGTGCGACGACGGTGGGTTGAGTGAGGAAGATGTGGACGCACGGGAAAGGGAAGGGGAAGGGCTGTCGCGCGGGGGAGAGCTGGGGGAAAGAAAAAGAAAAAAAAAAAGAAAGAGGAAAGAAAAGAAAAAAGGAAAAAGAAAAATGAAGGGAAAGAAATGAGGTTCAATCCTCACATCTTGGGTCACAGAAAATGATCCAACGAAAATCATTTTAAAATAGCAAATCCATTAAAATATATTAAACGTAATGATACAATGAAAATAAAATAATTAAATCTCACAATCAATTAATTTCAAAAGAAGAACAATTTAAATGTACAACAATAAATAAATATTAAGAAAACATAACAATTTAATTTTCACAATTTAAAGATCATAAAATAAACCATTTAAAATATCCGATAATTTTAAAACAAGAGAATAAATTTTTGAATTATTAAAATAATCCTTCAATAAAAATACACTAAAATACGGGGTGTTACATCCTCTCCCCCTTTAAAAAAATTTCGTCCTCGAAATTAGCAAGGTCAAACATTAACGCTAAAACAGGAATAAGATTCAACTAAGAGCAGACTTAAGAAACATACCGCCAGTCAATCAAATAAATACAGATACTGCTCTCTCATGACTGCTTCTCTCTCCCAAGAGAAATCCTAAGCCAACGGATCACCCCATGACACCTTCACCAAAGGTATTGTATTAGACCTTAACCTTTGCTCTTTCCCATCCACAATTTGCGTCGGGGCAACTTCATAAGAAAGATTAGGCCAAAGTTCAATACGTTCAGGGTTGACAAAACGCGGCTCTAGCTGTCCAAAACTCTTCTTCAAAGACGACACATGGAACACATCATGGACATCCCCAAAATAATCCGGCAGGGCAACTCTATAAGCAACTAGCCCGACTTTCTTTATAATCTGGAAAGGATCAACATACCTCGGACTAAGCTTTCCCTTCTTGCCAAAGCGCTTAACCCCCATCATCGGAGAGACTTTAAGGTAAACTCAATCACCTATCTCAAATGATAAGTCTCTTCTCCTTGTATCTGCATAACTCTTTTGGCGACTTTGGGCTTCCACTATTTTAGTCCTTATAAATTGAACTTGATCCTTCATTTCTTGAATTATCTCAGGCCCAATCAATTTACTTTCGCCAACTTCATCCCAACACAACGGTGATCTACACTTCTTCCCATACAAAGCTTCATACGGGGCCATTTGAATAGAGGAATGAAAACTGTTATTATAAGCAAACTCAAATAGCGGTAGATGATTCTCCCAACTCCCTTGAAATTCCATGACACAAGACCGCAACATAATCTCAAGAGTCTGAATAGTACGCTCTGATTGACCGTCTGTCTGAGGATGATATACAGTACTAAACTTTAACTTAGTACCTAAAGCTGCTGCAAACTCTTCCAAAAATGGGACGTGAACCGCGGGTCCTGATCCGACACGATACTCTTGGGTATTCCGTGCAAACACACTATTCCTTTGACATACAACCGAGTCATCTTACCCAAATAGTTGGTATTATTGATAGGCAAGAAATGGGCACTCTTGGTCAACCGATCAACTATCACCCAAACTGAGTTCTTTCCACTAGGAGTCCTCATCAAAGCCACAACAAAATCCATAAAAATATGATCTCACTTCCATTTAGGAATAGGGAGAGGTTGAAGTCTACTAGCAGGTCCTTAAAGCTCAGCCTTAACTTGACGGCACGTGGCACATTTCTCAAAAAAAATATGGCGATATCCAACATACTCGTATTAGTCCTCCAGCGGCACATCACGACTAGTATTCCTAAATGACTATGCTAACCAAAATCTTATTTTCCACAAGAACCTTAATACAATATCCAGAAAATTCCAATAATCAATAGCTTCATACACTAATCTATGCTAACCTCAATCAGCTCCTATGCTACAACTTCTAAACCTCCATTGAATGCTACCTTTGGTAACCTAATGGCCACTTCCAAGGTTAACCATCAATAACAAATTGTACAACCAAAAGATTAATCTCCAACTACAAGCATCATCTAAAAATTCAAGTCACCACTAATTCCTCAAGATCAGCACAAAATCCGAACACCTAACTACAACCACAAATATCACGCTTCTGCTGCACACTCTGATAATTCACCACATGCATAAAATTTATGTCCTCATAAAAACTAGCACCATCGAGTACAAGGTGGCTCCATACCTACTAACCAGAAAACTCTTACCACCTTTTGGTAGAAAATATTCTTTTTCCCCAAACCAGGAGTTATCACTCATATTCCTCAATTAACTCCTGCTGCCTTGATCAAAATCAATATTCCGCAAAATACATCTATGATCATAGACAGAAAACCAATCTCAGCATCCCAAATTGAAAATAAGCAACCTCAACCCAAAATATATCCGTCTCATCTACGATAAGGAACATAACTTAAAAAGATTCGATTCCAACCCGACCAACAAAAAAGAGCACCTATAAACTTCTATCCAATAATCTAAACCCAAAAGCTCATCACCGACATTCAGAATAACATCTACTCTAGCAGTGACTAAACTCATTACGAACCATCATTGACTTCACCAAAACATTATCAAAACCTATTTGATAACTCACCCACCTACTTCTACTCCTATAAACTAGTATTAGTATGACTAGTTCCTTCAATAACACATCACTATTAAACCTCAAGGCCAGCCATATTGCTCAAATCATCAATCCACCAAAAGCAAATGCAAATCACCCAAGGATCCTAATGCTTGATTAACTCACATACTTGATCATATTATTCATCGCTAATGCCTAAGCTTCAACTTCCAAGATCTTATCATACACCTAACATGACGACCCATCAATCTCTCTTCAAGTTAAATAACAATGTGCTTAATTCAACCAGCTGGATTCTCAATCTCTAAAGAAAGTATAACCTCAAAATTTAAATTCCTAGGTAACCTTAAGTCATAATTAATTCCTATAGATAATCACAATAATTATTGTCAACTACCATTCCATTGAGTAATCCGTTTCGACTACACTCCGATTGACTCACCAAAAACTCCAAATCAAAATCTCTTGAATTTAATACTATTGTATTTATTCATCTTCAACACCTACCCAAGACACTTCTTCCAAGCCAAAAATGAGACAAGGACCCATGTACTCTCCGAAATGCATACACACTCACCACTACTACGGATCGATCTCATGCACACTTAGCCAGAACTAATAATCCTCCAAACGTGCAAGTGATCTGTAACTACCATTTCCATCATCTGGGCTTATATCCTCGAAATCAACAAGAATCATTTCCTACGTCCGCACCATCTATTATTCCTTAAAATTGATATGGATTAAATCCTCAACCTGTCACTAATCTCGAGCTAAAAACAATCATTATCTGAACTAGATCAACATCTTCAATCTTCGAAAGATACACAAACTAGATCATTACTTTCCATCTCCAAAGAAGTTCTCTCCTAAAAATTCTCATATCAGTAACTCAACTCTGATCAATCCCAATTTAATAGTTACCAACTAATCAATTGATAGAATAGACCAAGCTAGCGTACCAAGCCTACAAAACTAAGAACTCGAATCCTATTATAATTTAACCCTTCAACTCTGCAATTTTAAAACCTTAAACCAGATAAAAAATCATTTCCCAAAATCTTGAAGATCCATGACCTTAAATCTAAAACATTCACCTTATAAAACTTGTAAATTCTAAAACCCCAAATGTTATCAAACTGCTTATCAAAGTCGGCAAAATCGAAAACTTCTAATTTAAGTAATCCTTCAAATGCTTGTTGAACCTATCACCTTAAATCCAATAAACTTATTTCCTAAGAACTATGAGGCCTCAAACCTTAGGAGTCCTTCTCAAAAATCTAACCTTGAAATTCGTTGAATTTACAACCTCCTACTCCATAAACTCACTACATAATTTTTACGGAGGCTACGACCTCAATTAACCTAAGCTATTTAAAACTATTTCCCTCCTCAGTTGCGACTTGAGTTCCTACTCCAAAGAGTTCACCTAGATCATGCCGTTCCCTTCAAGTCTCGATATTAAAACAAACATGTTGCCAAGAGTTCAGGCCTACTACACTAAGTGTTCAAGTCTAACAATGACATTCACAATCGTACCATCTTCCTACCATAGCACAACTCTTAACTCGCTTTTCAACTCCGAACAAAACAAAATAAAATAAAATTTCATAAATAAATAATATGCAACAAAATGAATAAAACCAACAATAAAATATCATAAGATAAAATGAATAAAACAAATGAAGTAGTGCACAATAAAATAATTAAATAAATAAATAACAAAATGAAATAACCTGCCATAAAATAAAACAAATAATATAAAATAAACAAACTAGTATACAATAAAATAAATAAAACCAACAAAATATAAAAACATAAATAAATTAAAACCATTAAAATAATATACTTCAAACCAAATAATTTCAAATCACAACTTTAAAACTTTCTGGTACTCCACCTACGGGACATGTGGTTTTACCCAGAGCGGAACTGCTCTGATACCACCTGTAGCGCCCTCGACCCCCATGTAAGGAGACACGGGAATCAAGACACCAGGATGGTGACAACAGGGTCATACATCCCAATGATAGTGCCAAATGTGTGTACATGCAACAATGTACAACAAACAACCCAGCAGATAATTAAGTCAACTAAGTACCAAAATAGTTAATACAATTTAAACAATCAATAAAAAGGTTTAAAAATTATACAGTCATCCAAAATAAATATTTTACAAGTCTCAAACCAAAACGAGTGATCCCAGATCACTCCTCGGGCGGAGCCGAATCCTCAGGCTCACCCTCAGCCTCATCTGCATCGAAATCTGCGTTACCATAAAATGGTACTGCAGGTAAGGATAGACCAAACAACTATGAGATAAAAATACATTAATGCGACCAACATGCATGCATATGATGAAATATGCATTAGATCCAAATATACTATTTTTCCCGAAAATATATATTTTCAACACACGCTAAAATCTTATTTTGGCCCAAAAATAATACTCCATCATTTTTCCAGAAAATGACCCAAATCAATAAAACCTTATTTTCCCAAAAAATGAATCACATAGAATCCTTTTATTCAACACACGCTATTTTTCCAGAAAACAGCTCATTATTCCATTAACCAATGCACCATGATCTCCCCTAGGGATCATCCGCAAGTCCTGGCTTCGTAGCGATGCCCAGTTCCGCGCCCAGCGCGTTCGTGGCCAAGCATTCTCTAGCCCCCGCCAGTAGAGGGGCCAAAGAGTAGGCACGAGACCATCTCGTCCGATCCCATCGTCGCCCAGCGACAATCCAGGGGATGTCACTCAGTATATTCTGCTTCCGAGTAACTAGAGGAGCTCCACCGAGATAATGCCCTATCTCGGCTTGGGGTCATGACACACACGCACCCAAAATCCTTTAACACATGAAAACCCAGTTTTCATGAAACACATGAACATGAATGCATGTACATGAAAACCTAGTTTCCTTTACAAACATGGTCACGCGTGCAATATGCCATGTACATGAACACCACCATACCAACAACTAACATTTCACAATACCAACCAAATACACAACTTCGTCCACAATCTATCTAACCCCCTAACTCCTCGAACTCAGTCCGGCATGTCCAACCAGATCACAATAATATGAGTTAGTGCAAAAATATATTTAAATCACGATAGTTCTTTGGAAAAAATACTTACAGTGCTATATAATAATTTTCGAAGGATCACGGTGGTGCAAAAGGTGGTGGCTCAGCAACGAACAGTGTAAAATACACTGTGGCCGTGGGTCTCAAACACCCACTTTTGAATGGGGACAAACTAAGACCCGAAATTGATAGGGTAGGGCTTAGAGAGGTCGGTGAAGCCAATGGTGGTGGTGGTTTGGTGTGGGTGGCGGTGTAAATGGTGGTTTTAGGCCAAAGATGTCCAAATCGAAAATGGAGATAGATAGGCTTCACCGGTGACGGATCGGAGCTGGGGTTGGGTCCATCGGGTTACTAGGAGGTCGAGAACGAAGTGGTGAAGAAATGGTGGCCGAAGGTGGCGCGACGGCGGCGCGCGAGCTCAAGGAACGCCGCGGCTTCAAGCCGTGCATGGAGGAGAACGCCGGTGAGATAGGGGCTGGGATTGACGGGGAGTGGTGGTCGGCCGGTGGGGGAGCGAACGGGAGGGGCGGTGTCGCGCACTACGGCGCAATGGTGGTGGGTTGGGTGAGGAAGACGCGGACGGACGGGAAAGGGAAGGGGAAGGGCTGTCGCGCGGGGGAGAGCTGGGGGAAAGAAAAAGAAAAAAAAAAAAGAAAGAGGAAAGAAAAGAAAAAAGGAAAAAGAAAAATGAAGGGAAAGAAATGAGGTCCAATCCTCAAATCTTGGGTCACAGAAAATGATCCAACGAAAATGATTTTAAAACAGCAAATCCATTAAAATAAATTAAACGTAATGATACAATGAAAATAAAATAATTAATTCTCACAATCAATTAATTTAAAGGTAAGAACAATTTAAATGTACAACAATAAATAAATATTAAGAAAACATAACAATTTAATTTTCACAATTTAAAGATCATAAAATAAATCATTTAAAATATCCGATAATTTTAAAACAAGAGAATATATTTTTGAATTATTAAAATAATCATTCAATAAAAATACACTAAAATACGGAGTGTTGCACTTATGGCTAACCCAAGCTCTCAAATTGAACTAGTTTAGTCATACTTGTTTAGAAGCTTAGATGAGGTTATTTTGAATTACTTCAAGCAGAATAGTATTCTCACAAGCTGAATCTTTACTCGTCTTACAGATCACATCAAACTATTGAAAATATACATGATTTTGGTCATTTAGGAGGTTACTAGTAGGGGTGGGCTTTATCTTTTTTGTATTAATAAATTAATGTATTATTTAAAGTGGGTTATGTTCGAGAGATATCAATTTTCTATATTGGGCTTCTTTTTAATGTAATTAAAATACTATTATATTATTTAAAGTGAGGTTGTGTTTAATATTTTAAACTATCCATATTTTTACATGGGCAATTATATTAGCCCATAAGCGATGGTTTACAGAAAAATAAATTACGGTTATAATTGTATAACTAAGTGTTAAATTTTGACTAGACTATATATTATAAGTTTACAAGGATTTTTTTTAACATTAAAGTATTATTAAGGATATTTTATGAACTACTATTATTTAAGGAATTTACGATTTTCTAGTGCATTATATGTTAATAGTATTAAATTATGATTTCAATAATAGCTTATAGAGATGTGAGCTTTAAATATGATTAAGTTCATTTTTTAAATGAATTTAAGTTGTTTTGTCATATTTGCTAAAATTATATTATAAGAAGTTCAGAATATATTTGATGATAATTGTATTTATTAGATTTTTTATAACTAAATAATTATTAAAGTTATTTCCATAGTATGAATTTTTAAGTAAATGGACAGTTTTAGCAAATCCTTTTAGAATTTTAGTAACGTTTAGTTTTCCATATAGGTAAAGATTGGTTTTCATTAGACACAATTGTAGAAAGATTCTGAAAAGTTAAAAAGTCCAAGTAAGCGGGATTCTTATACTAGATTTGCATAAAAATATTGAAAAATAAATTAAGGTTGGTTTGTAAAATGTGCATGTTATGTTTTTAAAAGAAAATGTAAAAACAACCTCAGTTATGTATTCTGCATTCACTCATGAAATCTATGTAAAAGAGGAAAATACTTTCGACATGAATAGTACAGACATAAGTAATATTTGACATGTTTATGCAATATACAAAAGAGCGAATATAAAATTTGAGAATTTTTATACATGTGATATAAAAATATTTTGGTATGATATAAAAATATTATACATGGATATATTTTTAATCATATGAAAATGGTATAAATATATTCAACACGTTTGATATGACATGTGCTGCAGCGTTAGGGGTTTTAGAAGACTTATTAATTTGGGAGCTGCTACAACCACCGAAAATGATCACATAAATGTTTTACCGAATGACATGTCTTCTCCAGTTGGCATGCCACATTCCATAAATAAAAAAATAAAAAAAAGGAGGTCAAAAACAAAGTTGCCATTCGTCCTACTTGATTTCAAAAAATAAAAAATAAAAAATTCAAAAATAAAAAGAAATCAAACCTGTCATTCGTCTCATGTGATTAAAAAAACATAAAAAACATAAAAAATAAACCTGCCATTCATCCCCCACATGATTGAAAAAAAAAAGGGTCAAAAACAAGAAAGAAATCACACTTGCCCATCCCTACCATTCGTCCCTGCCATTCGTCCGTCTCTTCTCTGTATTGTTACAGCCTACAGCGCCTTCTCCCTCTATTTTTAGCACAGATCTCTACTTCTAATCCATCTTTTGCTGGGTCGTTTTCCCTCTCTTCCAAGCGGTTCTTTCCTATTTTTCTCTATTTTTATTCAAATATTAGGATTTTTATCTACAAATATTAGAAAAAATATGTGCTAAAAATTATAAAATATGTTTGGAAATATAAATCCACCAGGAATTAAATAATAAAAGAAGCTGTTTTTATTTTGTGTCCTGCTGAGCCTTTTGTGTTGGAGAGTTTTGGACATTAGAATTTTGTCTGTGTTCAAACTTCATGTATACAGTTTTGGACGTATTTAATTTAATTTTTTTAATCAGAACGTATTCAGTTTTGGATCATAAAATTTTGGACATATACAGTTTATTGTTGTATTGTTTGTATATATTATTTCCTTTGTATAAAATTGCTGTTTCCCCACTTTTTGTGCATACGAAGTGGTCCAACTTTTTGTTTGTTTATCCACTTTTTGTGCATACAGAGTGGTCCAACTTTTTATTTGTTTCTCCAATTTTTCCCCTTTTTCTCTTGGGTAAAAAATGGTCTGCTCCAACTTTTTTCCCTTTCATAAAGTACTCTAATTGATTGGTAAAATGCTCCATTGAGTGTATTGTTTTTAATGTAAAATCCATTGTCAATAATTACCACAAAAACAAATCATACACGTTTCTTTCAAATCCCTTTGATTGTATATGATTTCTTTGATTGCATATGATTTCTTTTAATATTCAAGTTAATATCTTGATTACTTCTTGGTTGGATATTCTTAGATAATTCAAACACTAGAGTTGTAATGGATTCCGATATGGAACATGCAGATAATGAGTATGACGAGGTAGAAGTTGATAATGAGCAAGAATGTGCTGAAATAGTCAATGAACCTAAGGTCGGAATGACATTTTCATCTGCAGAAGAAGTTTTATCTTACTATATGAAGTATGGTAAGCAAGAGGGATTTGGAGTGTGTAAATGAAATTCTAAAAAAGATGATGATGGTAATGTCAGATGGTTTACCTTAGTGTGTGTGAGGGAAGGCACATAAAAGAGTAAGGCTGCCAATATAATGCCCGGTTCCACCATGAAACCCAAGCCCAGACCAGATGGAAGCCTAACCTTCATGAAAAACCGACGCCGTTTTGGGTAGGCTTTCTCCCTTTCAAATTTTTATTTTTCTTGACCCGATGGTTACTCCTCTTTATCTCTTTCTGTTCAGTTTTTGTTTTCATACCTCCGAATCTCTCTCCACCTCATGTACCAACTCTCCACGCCTCTGTAATTATTTTTCTCCCTTTTAAGTTCTCTCCCAACAAACTCTATCTATCTATGTCTCACATACTCTCAGTTCTCTCTCTCAAAGTCTCTCTCGTTCACTGCAAACCTCCATGCAGACACCGTAGCCTGGGGCCATCACTCACTGCTGCAGCATCGCCAACCATCTCGCACGACCACCATCACGCCAACCTGTGGCTCCCACAGATGGATCAAAGAGCCACTACCTCGTACACACCACCACCACCACCATTCAAGCCTCCCACGTCCACCACCCTAGTCACGCCCAACCATTGCACCCTAGTCACGCCCAACCATTGCATGCACGCCCCAACAACTGATGCCATTCCACCCAACCAAAATGCAACCCGGTCACACCTCCTCCTTGAGTTCACACTGACCAAAGCCTAGCCCTCCGTCGTCCTTACTGCCACTATACCAGTGCACCTCCTCGTAAATGTATGCTCAACCAACCCATAACCCAGTATGCTACCACCCCCATCTCACAGAAACTCAGCACATTACACCTCTGTTTTTGCTCTCCAAAAATAGAGCATGTTTCACTTAACCAACTCATAGCCGTAAGCCACTGCCCCAACCACCCCGTGATCTACCGCTGCCAAACCACCTTGGCGCCGCCGCATTGCTATTCTCTCGATGAGTATCCCCAGCGGTCTCTCTCTCCCTCTCATGGGTTACGCTCGCTCTCCCTCCCGCTCAACTCTCTCGCTTTCACCGCCCAGCGTAGGCGACTTCGCCTCCTTACGCCCTCCCCAGCTCAACAATCACGCCACCACGGTACTTCTAGCCAGCCGTCGCACGCGGCCCCTAACCTCTCCTGGTGTAAGTCCCAGTTCTCGCTGCTTCGGTTATTTCTGTGTTTTGTTTCTGTTCACTGCTAGTTTTTCTCTTAAGGAGTGTATATATATATGTAAATTGTTTTGTTTTTTATAAGTGTGTATATATATATATATATATGTAAATTGTTAACTATTTGAGTACTATTACCGGTGTATGTTCCAGACGTATGTTTTCGGATGAGTGGTCTTTGGGTTTATGTTTAGATGGGTTTTGTCTTTAAGACTCATAAAATGTTATTTTTGTGTAAATAATATTTTAATAATATTGTTAACTAAAGGAAGTAAACCTATTTTTAAGAGAGGAGTTTTACATGACGTATTTTATAAGATTTTTAAAATAGTCAAAGTATTCTATTAATTTATGATACGTTGGTATTTTAGATTTTTTAAATATTATTTTTTATTGAGTTCCATAATTTTCTTAATACTTGTTCGATTGAATTTGTTATTCGGTACAAATTCAGTTAAGTGGATATTGATGGTTTTAGAAAATGATGGTATTTTAAGAATTATGAGAATTTTAGGTTTTGAGGATTTAAAATAGGTTCTTTTAGCATTTTAGGTTTAAATATCGAAATACGTGGTTGCTTGGAAATTTAAGAGAATTATGTGATTTTTATAGGTGACGATTAATATTTGTTTGGTATTGTTGAGGAAAGTTTTTTGAAAGACTAAGGAGTCCAGGTAAGCGAGGTTCCTATGCTAGGCTTTATACGAGTTATTAAGACTGAGATTGATTTTTTGAAAACTTTGCATATTTTGTATGAAATGTGAACTTGGGAAAACAAAACCAACCTCGGTCGCTTATTTGCATTACTCATGAAATATGTGTGGAAAAAGCAAGAATATTTTCTGACATGCATTGTGTAGACATGAGTTAAATTCTGTCATATGGTTTCTGAAATTCGAAAAAGAATGTGACACCCCGTATTTTAGTATATTTTTATTGAAGGATTTATTATTATTAATTCAAAAATTTATTCTCTTGTTTTAAAATCGTTGGATTTTTAGTTGGTTTATTTTTATGATTTTTAATTTTGTGAAAATTATTTTGAAGTGCTTTCTTGTTATTAATTATTGTTATGCATTTAAATTTCTCTTTATTCTAAATTAATTTACTATTGGATTTAATTATTTTATTTTCATTTTATCACTATGTTTAAATTATTTTATTTGACTTACTGTTTTGAAATTATTTTTCTTTGGATCATTTTGTGACCCAAAATATGAGGATTGGACCTCATTTCTTTCCCTCACTTTTCTTTTTTTTCTTTTTCTTTTCCTTTTCTTTTCTTTCTTCCCCTTTTCTTTTTCTTTCCCCTGCTTTTTCGCCCAGCGCGCGACAACCCCTTCCCTTCCCCGTGCATCCGCATTGCCTCTCCCAGCCCATCACCGTCGCGTCGCCGTGGTCCTCACCACCCCTCCCATCAGCTTTCCCACCGGCAGGCGACACCACCCCACCAATCTCAGCCTCTAACTTGCCGCCAATAGCCCCCACGCACCACACCAAGCCGCGGCGCTCTCTTCACTCCAGCGCCGCCATCGCGCCACCACCGGCCACCATTTCTTCACCACATCATCATCGACCTCCTAGCAACCTAATGCATCCAACCCCAGCTCCGATCCATCACCGGTGAAGCACATCCAACCCCATTTCCGATTTGGGTATTTTTGATCCTCAACCACCATTTGCGCCACCACCCATTGCAAACCACCACCACCACTAGTTTCACCGACGTCTCTAAGCCCTACCCTATTAATTTTGGATCTTGATTTGTCTCCGTTCAAAAGTGGGTTTTTTAGACTCACAGCCACATTGTATTTTACACTGTTACATTGCTGAGCCACCACTTCTTGCACCTCTGGGATCCTTCGAAAATCATATTATAGCACCTATATATTTTTCCAAATAATTATCGTGATTTAGATATATTTTTGCACTAACCCATATTATTGTGAACTGGTTGGACATGTCGAATTGAGTTCGAGGAGTTCGGAGGTCGGATGGATTGTGGATGGAGTTGTGTGTTTGGTTGGTATTATGAAATGTTGGTTGTTGGTATGGTGTTATTCATGTACATGGCATATTGCACGCATGATCATGTTTGTAAAAGAAACTGGGTTTTCGTGTACATGCATTCATGTTCATGTGTTTATTGAAAACTGGGTTTTCATGTGTTAAAAGGATTTTGGGTGCGTGTATATCACGACCCCAAGTCGAGATGGGGTATTATCTCGACGACTCCTGAGTTGTCGCCGAGTGACAACGGGATCGGACGAGATTGTCTTGTGCCGACTCCGTGGCCCCTCTACTAGCCGGGGCTAGAGGATACTTGGCCACAAACGCGCTGGGCGCAGAACTGGACATCGCTCGTTGCGTAGTGGGTGCTTGGCCACGAATGCGCTGGGCGCGGAACTGGACATCGCTACGAAGCCAGTACATGCAGATGGTCCCTATGGGAGATCATGGTGCATTGGTTAATGGATTAATGGGCTGTTTTCTGGAAAAATAGCGTGTGTTGAATAAAAGGATTTTATGTGATTCATTTTCTGGAAAAATGAGGTTTTATTGATTTGGGTCATTTTCTGGAAAAATGATGGATTACCATTTTTGGGCCAAAATGGGATTTTGGTGTGTGTTGAAAAATATCCATTTTCGGAAAAAATGATATTTTGGATTTGATGCATATTTCATCATATGCATGCATGTTGGTTGCATCAATATGTTTTTATCTTGTGGTTGCTTGGTTTATACTTACCTGTGGTACCATTTTATGGTATCGCAGATTTTGTTGCAGATGAGGATGACGAGCATTAAGCTTGGTTCCGTTGGAGGAGTGATCTGGGATTGCTCCTGTTTATCGAGATTCGCTTTATCAATTATTTATGTATTTGTTTTGTAATATATTTTGAGATGATTGTATAACTTTTTAAAGATGATTTGTTTTGAATATTTGTATTTAAAATTCTGGTACTTAGTAGACTTATTTATATTATCCGTTGCGTTATTTACCGTACACTGTTGCATGTACACACACTTGGCACTTTCGTTGGGATGTGTGACCGAGTTGTCATCATCCTGATGTCACGATTCCTGTGTTTTTTTGTATGTGGGAGTCGGGGCGTCACAAAGAATGATATTGGGAATCTGAAAATTTGTGCATTTATTTAGAAAGATGCTCTAACTTTTGTTTTCAATATGTGAAAATGATCTGATAATGTTTTGGCACTCTATTTTATTTTAATATAACATCTGAAAACCTTTGGCATGGTGTACTGATTTTGTATCTGACTCTGTCTCTACTTTGCTCTGCTCTACTCTGTTATGCTCTGCTCTATTTGGGTTGGTACCAACTTCTCTGTCTCTAAGTGCATCCACTTTGGAAACAAAGTGGTTTTATTGTAGTCTTTCCTGTGTGCACACTCGGAACTCTGAGAAGAAAAAGAGAAAGATTTCACCTCTGTCTCTGCCCGATTTGGCCATCGGGATTAGCACAACCCTACCACGGGGGTGAAACATGGTCTCTGCTCTTTGAGATGCTTTGTTTTGATGTGATGATGATACTCAGTTTATGTTATGCAAAGTACTATGGGTTTTACTTGTCTTAAAATTATCGCTTTGTTACTTTTGAAAACATATTTTGTTCTGCATGATAACTCTGGAAAATATTTTCCTCTGAATGCTATACTTTGTAAATGCTCGTGTTTGCAAGCTAGCATATGTCCTCTGCTTACTGAGTTGTTGATAACTCACCCCCCTTATCTTTATAATATTTTCAGATGATGTGGAGAGTCCAACTGAGGATATGGATTAGAATGGTGAGCATGATTAAACTGAGAAGAGGATGTTAAAATAAGGAATTCTGATGTCTTTTAGATTTTATGTCTTTTAGATTTAATTATGTCTTGGGTTTAGTAGGACTCATGAAATTATCAGTTTGGTTTGTTATGACTATCGGGAGATTGTGGACTCCTTAGTTTATTACTGTTGCGGTAATGACTTTGCGGAGTTTTCAAAGTGTTATTTAGAAGACATGAGATTGAGTTTTGCTTATCAAGTTTTTTGGAGATTTATTTTAGTTGTATTGGAAAACATGTTTATAAGTGACAGATAATAATTCCCTGACCCACCCGGGTTTGGGGCGTTACAACCAACGTTCTCAAGCCAAGACAAACGGAGAAAATAGGGTGTATGGCCAGGATTAATGTGACGATGAATGATGAAGGTGTATATACCCTCACTAAAGTAAACTTGGAGCACATACACATTTGTAGTCCGGGAAAGGCAAGACATTTCAAATGTTTTAAGAAGGTTGATGGTCGTGTAGCTAAAAGACTTGAAATAAATGACGAGGCAGGAATACGAATGTCAAACAATTTCAAGTTTCTAGTTGTTGAGGCGGGGGGTTACGATAAACTATCATTTGGGGAGAAGGAGTGTCGAAACTATTTTGACAAAGCAAGAAAACTTCGTCTCGGGGTTGGAGGCATTGAAGCTCTATGTAACTACTTCCAAGAAATGCAGAAAAGAAAAAAAATCCAGACTTTTATTTTTTTATAGACGTGGACCATGATATGAGATTAAAGAATGTGTTTTGGACAAACGCCTGAAGTAGAGCTATGTATGAATCATTTGGAGATATGATTACATTTGATACAACATATCTGACTAATGCCTACAATATTCCCTTTACACCGTTTGTGGGTGTGAATCACCATGGTCAGTCAATCCTATTCGGTTGATTGATATCTAATGAGGATGCACATACCTTTGACTGGTTGTTTAAGTCATGGTTGAAGTGTATGAAAGACCAACAACCAAGTGCAATCATCACAGACCAAGACAAGGCAATGCAAATTGCAATTGCTAGAGTGTTTCCAACATCTAGGCATCGCTTCTGCTTATGGCACATAATGAAAAAACTTCTTGAAAAGTTTGGGTCACATGCTCGATATGATGAGATTAAGAGTGCACTACAGAAATGCATGTAAGACTCTTTAAGTGAGCATGAATTTGAAGAATGTTGGTCTGATTTCCTCGACATCTATGATTTGCATGAGAATGCATGGTTGGGAACACTATATAGTGACCGACATTTTTGGGTGCCAGCCTACGTTAGAGACACGTTTCGGGCTAGAATATCAATTACACAATGAAGTAAAGGCATGAATGCATTTTTCGATGACTACATTAACTCAAAGACTACTCTGAAACAATTTGTTGATCAGTATGATTCAGCTCTTAGGAGGAAGGTGGAGAATGAAGCCATTGCCGACTTCAATTCATTTAACACTGTGATTCCTTACATCAGTCACTATCTTCTTGAGGAGCAATTTTAAAAAGTATACACAATTGTCAAGTTCAAAGAAGTACAAGATGAATTTCGTGGATTTCTATATTTGACTACCTCGTATTTGGGATGCGTGGGTGGAAAATACACGTATGTAGTAGCCGATGAGGTTCAAGTGAGTCATAACTTAATAAAACATGCAAAGTATAGTGTTTTGATCGATCAAGATCCCTTGGATGTTAAATGCAATTGCAAGTTGTTTGAGTTTAGAGGCATATTATGCAGTCACACTCTTCGTATCTTGGCTCTGCTAGGCAAAAGTATAGTACCATCAAAATACATCTTAGACCGGTGGAGGAAAGATATAAAGCGAAAATACACTTTTGTAAAAAATAATTTTGAGTCGAGTAGCAACCACGATCGAGAAAGGTTTGATAGGATCCAAAATTCTTCCTATGAACTATGCTCGAATGCTTCAAAGGCCGAGAGTAGTTGTGTGAAATTGATCAGCCAAATAAACCAGTTGAAGCTAGAGTACCCTGGCATCAATTCTCAGTGTGGTAGCAAACCAGTTGATCCACCTACTTCCATAGAGGGCAAGAAAAGTGCAATTCTTAGTCCATTGGTAGTTCGAAGTAAGGGAAGACCACTGTCAAAGAGAAAAGCCCACCTTGTTGAGAAGGTTCTTAAGAAAGCTAGTACAAGAAGGAGATTGCGATGTGACCCTGTTGAGGTTCCTGGAGAGCAGAGTAGTCAAATAGTAGATCAATGCAATGTGGGTGGCACACAATATGTATCTCCTCAAACCCAGGTACTTCCTTCCTTTCCTGGGTTTTTGTTGTGAGAGTAATATGTATATTTTGTCCATATTTTGATGTTGTGTATGTGAATAATGTTATTGTATATTGTTACAGGTTATAACAAATCAAGTTTGGACACATGCATCGAAATTTTTTTCGACTCCTTTAACTGCTCCTCCGTCGCAAGTAAATCTTAGCATGATATAAAACATAAAGTTTGTACCACTATTACATTTTGATGGTTTTAACACAACATTTTTTTATGTCTATAGTATACACACAGACAAGTATACACAACGGATTATTTAGGAATTGGAGCGACTGCTGCTCCTTCACAGGTAAACCTTCGCAAAGTATATATAAAAAATAGTGTTTGCTTGGACACATTATGATACATTTAACACAACATTTTCTTTATGACTATAGTATACACATGGGCAAGTATACACAATGGATTATTTGGGTATTGGAGCGACTGCTCCTCCAATGCAGGCAGTGTCAACGTGAGATACTAATGTTGTTTTTTAATTTTTTATTGTTGTTCTTACTAAGTTTTGTTTCTTTATGTCCAACCATCTCAATTACATCTTTCGGATCAAGATGATTATCGGGACAAGTATAAATGGTGGTGATTAGCAATAATGTTTTGGTGGAAATGACTATGTATGGACACAATTATTGAAGTATATTTTCGTGGAAATTATTGGAGTACGTGGTGGTATTTTGGTCCATGAATTTTTTATTATGTAATATTCAAACGTACCACCTGTAATAGGCTTAGTGCAATTTCATGTAATGCATTTTTGTATTAATGGAATTAGTGCAATATCCTGTAATGCATGATTTTGTGATGGAATGCGATTCCATGGAATGCAATATCCTGTAAAAACTGAAGCTGAAATTGCCATGTGGAGATATACACAAATCTGAAACTGTCCATTCATTCTCAAAAGCAAAATATTTACAAATTTACAACAAGAAATGCCCAAAACATAAAAATGCCCATAACATAAAAATGTCCATCCATTACATGTCAATATTAAAGTACATCTCAGAACTGCCCAAAACATAAAAATGTCCATCCATTACATGTCAAAATTAGAGTATATCTCAGAACTGCCCAAACCCCAAAGATACCAAATCAAAGTTGGGTAGAACCCAACAATTGCAACTCTTACCCCAGCACCAAATTCATGACCATCCAGCAACTGCATCTTCTTGTTATCATCTACACATTTGGCACCAAAACATAAAAATGTCCATCCATTATATGTCAATATTAGAGTACATCTCAGAACTGCCCAAACTCCAAAGATACCAAACCAAAGTTGGGTAGAACCCAGCAACTGCAACTCCTACCCCAGCACAAAATTCATGCCCATCCAGCAACTGCAACTTCTTGCTATCATCTACACATTTTCAATATTTGTTATCATCAAACAACTACAACTTCAAGCTTGTGAATAGCCTGTTGTATTCATGTCATTCAAATTTGCAGAGGAAGGTAAATCATAACCAATAAGAAAAGGTAATCAAAGTCCATAACAGAGCCTCTGTTTGAACACAACAGCACACTGTGTTAACAATAGAGCCAACAACAGAGCCTCTGTTTTAACACAATATTTTTTTAACACAGAGCCCCTTTATTTTTTTTTCTACATTTTGTTGCTACGTTAATTCACCTAGCTTGAGCAAACAATGTACGCAACCAACTCTCCTTCCTAGCTTAACCGATTTTCTTCCTGAGTTTCAAACAATGTACACAACTCAAACTACAACTCTCCTTCCTTTAATTTTCTTTTTTTTTTTTTCCAATTAAGCATATTAATTGTTACAATAATGCTAAATCAATAACCATAAATCACTACAGAAAAAATTTACAACAATTGGAATTCAAACAATCAATAACCCTACTCACCTTGCCTCCATCTGCCAATCGGGATGGAGGCAAGCGACGGGCTCAGGGAGATCGAGGGTTCCAACTCTGCCAATTGGGATGGAGGCACGTGATGGGCTCTGGGAGATGGAGGGTTCGAGCTCTGCCAATAGGGATGGAGGCACGCAACGGGCTCAGGGAGATGGAGGGCTCAGGCTTAGGGAGATGGAGGGTTCTAGCTCTGCCAATCGGGATGGAGGCATGCGACGGGCTCAGGGAGATGGAGGGTTCGGGCTTAGGGAGATGGAGGGTTCAGGAGGGGTTTAAAAATAAAGGGGTGAGAGGGATTGAGGCAAGCGTGGGTTCAGGGTGGGGGTTCGTTCAGGGTGAGCGGTGACGGGCTTTGGAAGCGGAGGGTTCTGGCGAGAGTTTCGCGAGAGAGTTTGTTGTTTAGGGATGAGATGTTGAGAGGATGCCGAGAGGGAGAAGAGATGGCTCGGGGAGATGGAGGCCACGGGCGAGGGTTCTTATTTCAGGGAGATGAGGGATCGTTTGGTTTTCAAGATTTTCAGGGAGAGAAGGGAGAGTAGCGAGATGAGGGCTCGTAACTCGTAGCTTGAGATGAGGGGGATGGGGGCTCGTAGGGTCTAGACTCTGTCGATGAGGGAGATGAGGTAGATGAGGGCTTTTATTTTTATTTTTATCTTTTTATCCACCTGGCAGTAGCCAAGTCATTCGGTGAATGGTTTCGGTAAACATTTTCTGTGGACCTAGCATTTTCCTATTAATTTTTGTACCTAAAGGAACTTTTTCGAGCACAACTTTCTATGAGATCATTGGTTTTTCTTTCTCTGGGTCAGTGAGATGGTTGACTATAAGGATATATGTAATACCAAATTTATGGTTCCTTCAAATCGATCGTGTTATCATTTATAAACGAGATCTAGAGACAGTGCAGCTGTACAACAGTAGATTGAAATTCAGTAAACAATAGGAAATCCTGGCATTATATTCTAGATATCTCATTGCTAATACCTAGGAAAACGATCGCCATTTAACAACTAAACCATTCATTGATGCCCATATCTAATCTAACCATCTAAAAATCCCGATCCGTTGATCCCAACTGAACTAGGGGTGAAAGGTAGAACATGGAACCACTCCCCATCAAGCTGTAGAGTTCTTACTGTCTGAGTAAAAGGGTCATACAATACAAGCTCCCCCTGATCTCTGCACACAATAAACAACTCGCCCCTCTTCCAAAACCCCAACGGCCATCCAAAACCACAGATGGGTACGATCCTCACCAGCCGAATCCAAGATTCTTTAACACCAAACTCGAGCAACAGCCATATATCGAAGAATCTGTCCTCCCCATTATTACGAGGATAAACTATCAAAGCAACCGATTCTTTTAGTACCGTGAGAGTCCTCCAAGTAATTTCACCATATTCAAGACTATAATTGGGCAATGCCATCGTTTGGATCACCTCATCGCACACGTCGAACGCAACAATCTTCTCGTCTCCATAATAACTTAGCGCCAACCAGAAACAGACACCATTCTTATAAGATGAATCGACTCCTTGAAACTTAGGCACTTCAACATCGACGGCAAGATTTCTCCAAGAACCACCGCTTAGGCTATAAACCTCCACTTCCTGGTTCAGATGGACACGACCAGCCAAGTAAGGAGGGAGATAGTACGGCTCATCACTCTCCAGCACATAGCGAATCCTCAAAACCTTAAACTCTTCGTGTATCGGGTCGAAACCGAAACAGACGGTTTCCACGTCCCAAGCGTGAGGGAGGAACATGAACTCCACCGTGGTGGGGTTCCAGACAACGATGTTGCTGGTGCCGTAGTAGTCAAAGAGACAGAGCAAGCCATTACAGGAACCCACAATCTTGATATCATACGGGCTTTGTAACGGAAGATCTTGATGAGTTTCCGAGTCAGAGGCAGAGGCGAGAGTGCTGTAGCATAGGAATGAGTAAGACAGTCTTGCGTCTGTGGATTCGGGGGAGCGTTTTACGAAGAGGAGTTGATGGGTGGGGTTGGCGAGAATGCAATCGTTGATGAGACTTTTGGAGAGGTAATCGGGAGTGCCGATGAGGGTGGCCCAAGATTTGCTGACAGATCGGAATCGAATAAGACATTTTAGGGGAAGCCCGGGGAGAATTTCAAGAACCAAGTCTTCAGGGATGTATGCGGACATGGCTGGCCTCGCTCTCTCTCTTCTCGTTTTCTTGCAAAAATCCTCGCTAAGTTATCCTCGTTTTCTCACCATCCCTTATTATTATGGTTTAGGGGATGGTGAGTTGGTCTCTCTCTAAACTCTCGTTACAGAACTAACTCGAGGGGGTGGGAGCTTCGGCTCTTTTATGTGATACCCCATATGATATGGATAAAAGTAGATGGTGTATGGGATCCCACATTGCTTGGAAAGGAGAAGTTCTTGCTCTTTATAAGGTTCTAATGGGGCTCCAATTGTATCATTGATTAGTCTTTTTAGAGTATAGGCTATGTGGTTTGAGCCTTCCATTGGAGTGTTACATTTGGTATCAGAGCCAAGTTTGAGGTTCTGCAGACTATAATATGTAAGATTTCAGAGTATAGATAGTGTTTAAGAAATCATTTTCATATTTATTATGATAGTGAAGCGAACTATAGGGTTGAATATTATAGATGTGGGAAGTCTTAGAATTCGCAGGCTTTAGGAATGGTATCAGAGCCTATCCCAATCAGAAATGTAGGACTTGAGCCGTGTCATCTACAATGGACAGGCCAGACCAGGACGTCGGGAATTTAAGGGGGGTAGATTGTGATACCCCATATGATATGGATAAGGGTAGGTAGTGTATGGGATCTCACATTGCTTGGGAAGGAGAAGTTCTTGCTCTTTATAAGGTTCTAATGGGCTCCAATTGTATAATTGACTAGTCCTTTTGGAGTATAGGCTATGTAGTTTGAGCCTTCCATTGGGACGTTACACTTTCTCCCTCCCTCCCTCTCTGCCCACCCCGTCCCCTCTGTGTAGTGCTCTGTTATTGTGTTTGTTGGGTTTTTGCAGGTTAAATAAGGGAGAATCGCAGATCTAGATCTTCCGACAACCATAGACCAACACGCGCCCCTCCATGGCGTTGCCCAGCCGCCAATCTTCAAGACCACTGAAGGCGGCGCCAAACGGAGATGCGAGTTGCTCGCACGCGCAGCCTAAAGTTATCGGAGACGTTCAGCGAGTGGCTATCTCGCGCCATCGGGAGGCCCTCTGCCATCGCAACGCATGGCGCCACTGGGGTCTATGAGTCCGAAACCTCCAAGATCAGTCGACGGTTTTCCTCCTAGTGTGGCGCAGGCAGTACACGCGCCACTACAGCCTCTTGGAGCACTATCCTTTTCCGTTTTCACAATGGTTTTTCCATTGTATTTTATTTCGTGTCCTGTCTCTTTTTTTTTTTTTTAAATAAAAATCTAAAAATTTTGTCCCTTCGGACCTTGGTCTTAACAATGTTCATCCCCCCTCTTCGCTTAGGCGGTGTATGGGGTTGGTGCACCCTACTCCGTGTAGTCAAGGTATGGGTTTTGTCACCTGGTTACTGTTACTCTGTCGAGGACATAGATGTGCACGACGGATCTCTTAGACTTAGATCTTTAGAGATCTGTCGTCTAGACTTGACCATGTCAGCCACGAGAGTGTGCTGGGAAGCTATTAACGTTTGTAACTAACTTGTTTTAAACAAGTCAAATTTGTATGTTCTCTATTATGAATGAAATGTGATCCCTTATTATAATAAAAAAAAAGAGATGAAATTTAAAATTTTAAAAAGAATTAAATTATTTATTATATTTTATGTGAAAGTTTAGTAAAATTATAATAATAATATGAAGTGAGATAAGTTAAAACCTAGGAGTCCGATTTAAGTTCTGGTCAACGTGCGATGGCATGGGTTTTCTTACACTTTTCTTTTCTTGTTTCATATTTTTATTTTGGGCTATGGAAGACAATAATTTCATTGAATCGAAGAGATCATTACAATTTGTTCTTGTCAAAGAGATTACAAATTGTAATAATAAAATAATATTTCTTTTAATTTTTTTATCCTTTTTTTTAATATATAGAAAATCATAATTTCATTGAATCAAAGTGATTACAAATCATTCTTATCAAACCAAATAGCTTGAGATACAAATATTGAGACATTATCCCACCACATCTTAATATTCTCTACTTACCAAGCATATCTTGTCAATCTATGTTCTATCTCATTGTCCATTCTGTGAACATGTAGCACTTTGCATTCATTGAAATTATTCATAAGTCTCTGTATTTCTCTCAATAAAATTCCAAGAGCTAATAAAGAGTCTCCAAAAAGTCGAAGCTCATTAATCAGCATCAAACAATCACTTTCTAGGATTAACTTGGGGATACCCTAGTTAACACCAAATTGGAACCCGTGAAACATAGCTAGAGAACTTCAATAGTTTTAGAATTTGCCACTTTATTTTCGACTTTGCTAGCTACTATAATAACTTCACCTCGTTCATTTTTTAGAACAGCAACAACTCCAGCTTTTCTTTGAAAAAGAAAAAGAAAAGCACTATCCACATTTAACTTCAGATATTCTGGTGGAGGCTTTCGATAGCACAACAAACTAAATAACCAGCGGCCAACACCCTACAAAATAAAGAGAATGACAGAGAAATAAAAGAGTATGTAGCAATGTCTATTCCGACTTATACTATGAGTTGTTTTCTGTTTTCTAAATCTTTATATTCTGAGTTGGAAAGTTTGATGGCTTACTTCTGGTGGGGAAATCAATCTCAGGGTAGGAAAATTCATTAGGTTAGTCAGGAGAAGCTGTGTGACTCTAAGTTTCAAGATGGGATGGGTTTTAAAAAGCTAAGGCTGTTTAATTTGGCTCTCCAAGCAAAACAAGGTTGGAGACTTTTGAAGAATGAAGACTCACTTTTGTTTAGTATCTATAAGGCAAAGTATTTTCCAAATACTAGTTTTTTTTAGGCTAAAGATAATTTGAGATCTTCATATATTTGGAAGGGGATTTGCGAAGTTAGACACTTTTTATAGAAAGGTTGCAGGTGGCATGTGGGAAATGGAATGAATATAAGTGTATTCAAAGATCCTTGAATTCCAAGATGTGAATTGCCTACTGTCTAGTCATTTGTTGATGAAGATATGCGTATAAATTCTTTGATAGATGAGAGCAGAAGATGGTGGAATGTTCAGAGTTTAAGAGCTATATTCAATCCAAATGAGGTGAGGCAAATTTTGAAGCTGAACGTGTGACTAGATGCTAAAGACTCTGTTTTCTGGGTATATGAGAGAAATTGAATGTACTTGGCTAAAAGTGCCTATAGGATGTTCAAAATTCTGGTGTACAGATTTTGGGTGAAAGTTCAAGACAAAAATCCGTGACAGCGTTTTGGAAATGTTTGTGGCATTTGAAGTTACCTAAAAAAGTGAAAATATTTGCTTGGAAAGCTTTAGAGAAGTTGCCTACATATCAGAGTTTAAGGAGAAAGCATGTTATTGATGATGATGCATGTGTGTTCTGTGGGAGGGAAAGAGAGGATGTTGCTCATGCTATTTTTTATTGTCCTAATGTGAAACATGTGTATGTAGACCACCTCAAGCTGTATAGAAATGCTGATTCTGGTTTGAGTTTTTGGGATTTGGCTAATATGGCTAGGGAAAGACGGTCAAAGGAAGACTTGGCTACTTTTATTGCAATTGCTTGGGTTCTTTGGTATGGAAGAAACAGTTTTAAATATGAGTAGGTCCTTCTTGCAACACAAATAGTGATTAATAATGCTCTATCTCTGAAGTTAGAGTTCAAATAACTTCAGGTTTTTTATGTTTCTCAAAATCACATTAAGAAAGTTGTATCTTGGAACTCCCCTCCAATAGGCTACCTTATGTTCAATGTTGATGCTGCAACCTTTTGTGAACAACATACAGTTGGGGTATGAGTACTTCTTCGAGATCATAATGGTGATGTTCTAGTTGCTTGCAGTAAAGTGGAAAGGGAGCTAGTGTCTTCTGAATTTGTTGAGGCTATTGCTATTCTTATAGGAATGCAATTGTGTGTCCAATGGAGTGTTCCAAAGTTAATGCTTGAAACAGATTGTTTGCTTCTTCTGATTGCTTTGAATAATCTTACTGATTATATTACTGATTTTGATTGTTTACTTCAAGATATTTGAAAAATGATGACTTGCTTTCATGAAGTTCAAGTTTTGTATGTAAACAGGCTAGGGAATACCACCGCACATCAATTGGCAAGGCACGCTTGGAATGTTAGTGATATTGAAATGTGGTGGGATTTTTGTCCTTCATTTGTAAGTCAAGCTGTTTGGTTTGACAAAGCAATCTGTTGTAAGGACTTATTTGATTCAATGAATGAGAAACTGAATGAGATGTTGGTTATCAAAAAAAAAAAAAAAGAGTTTGCTCATGAAGTTCTAAATATTGAATGGGACTTTGGGAGGAAGGATAGGTTTGAGAAGAATTTTACCGTTTTGGGTGCATAAAGATAAAAGAGTACTTGTACATCCACAAAAGAATTAGATAAAAACAATTCCACAAATTGACGTGGTTTCATCTGATTCATTAGATCTACTTTATAATAAAAGTAATTTTATAATCTGACAATGTAACGCCTCATCCCCGAGAGTCCGGAGAATTAACTCAGATTACCTGATAATCAACTCCAATATTGCTAAGATTCTTCCCAAAAGCTCCAAATCCAACGTAAACACTTCAAATTTAATTAACCACACATACTCGTATATAAAATCCTCAATACAGTAACTCCAAAATTACCAATATTCATCGAAAACTTTCTATTCTCAATCCACTATTCTTAAATCATCCCACTCAATTCTTTATAGTCCTGATCCTCAGCTGAAATATCCAAAAATCATCTGAAAATATTGGAGATAAGAGGGGGTGAGTTATCAACAACTCAATAAGCAGAGAACATATACTAGCGTGCAAACATGAGCCTTTTCAGAAAGTTCAGTATGCAGAAACAAAACATTATATTTTTATATGCAGATCTCATAAACGTGTTATCAGAAAATCAGAGCGACTTTTCAATCTTTTCATACTCCAAAAGAGTCAACTGTTCATATTTAAAGATCCATTTCATATTCAAAAACACTTTGGCATAACATAACCTGAGCATCTTCGTCATATCAAAACAGAGCATCTTACAGAGCAAAGACCATGTTTCACCCCCGTGGTAGGGTTGAGCTATCCCCGGTGGCCAAACCGAGCAGAGACGGAGGTGAAATCTTTTCCTTATTCTTCTCGGAGCCCCGAGTGTGCACACAGGAAAGACTACAACAAAACCACTTTGTTTCCAAAGGGGTGCACTCAGAGACAGAGAAGTTGGTACCAACCCAAACAGAGCAGAGCATGACAGAGCAGAGTAGAGCAAAGCAGAGACAGAGTCAGATACAAAAACCAGTACACCATGCCAAAGGTTTTCAAATGTTATATCAAAATAATACAGAGTACCAAAACAAAATCAGACGGTTTACACACTGAAAACAAAAGCCAGAACATCATTCTAAATAAATGCATAATTTTTCAGATTCTCAATATTGCCCCTTTTTCAGATTTCAGAATCCATATGACAGAAAGTAGCTCATGTCTACACAATGCATGTCAGAAAGTATTTTTCTTTTTTCACACAGTTTTCATGAATAATGCAAATAAGCGACCGAGGTTGATCTTTGTTTTTTTCTTCCAAGTTCCCATTACATCACAAAATATGCAAGTTTTCAGAAAGTCAACCTCAGTCTTATGAACTTGTATAAAACCTAGCATAGGAACCCTGCTTACCTCGAATTCTCAGCTTTTCCAGAATTTTCATCAAAAAATGTCGAGTCAACTATAAATCGTCACCTATAAAAATAATCATGTAATTTCCGTAAGTTTCCAATCAATCACATATTTCGATATTGAAGCCTAAACTTCTAAAATAACCTATTTTAATTCCTCAAAACTTAAAACCCTCATAATTCTAAAATATATCATCACTTTCTAAAATCATCAATATCCATCGTAACCAATGTCAAACTCAAAACACCAACATTTAAACCCGAAACCGCCAATAAATCTCACATCATAAACCAATCACACAAACAATTTCATAATCCAATCCAACCAACCCCTTACTCCTCGGACTCCGTACGGCACAACCAACTAATTCACAGTAAATATGAGTTAGCGCAAAATACATTTAAATCTCAAAAGTTCTTTGAGAAAATACTTATAATGCTATAATATAATTTTTGAAAGGTCACGGAGGTGCTAGAAGTGGCGGCACAGCAACAAAACAGTGCAAAATGCACTGTGGCCGTGGGTCTCAAAAACCTACTTTTGAACGGGGACAAACCAAGACCTGAGATTGATACGGTAGGGCTTAGAGATGTCGGTGAAGCCAATTGTGGTGGTGGTTGGCCGTGGGTGACGGCGTAGAGGGCGGTTTAAGGCCAAAATGTCCAAAATGGAAAATGTAGAAGAATGTGCTTCACCGATGGCAGATCGGAGCCAGGATGGGTGCATTAGGTTGTTATGAGATCGAGGATGAAGTGGTGAAGAGATGGTGGCCGGAGGTGGCGCGACGGCAGCTCACAAGCTCAAGAGGTGTCTCGGCTTGGTGAAGGGCGTGGGGGCTAACGGCGACGTGGGAGGACCTGAGAGTGGAGGAGGGTGGGCTGGGCGGTGCCGGTCACGGTAGCGCGGCGGCAGCGGGCTGGAAGAAGAGAGAAACGGAAGGGGAGGGAGCGAGAAGAGGCTTTGCGTGGGAGGGAGAGAGAGAGAGAGAGAGAGAGAGAGAGAGAGAGAGAAGAGGAAAGAAAAAGGAAAAGAAAAAATTGAGGGAAAGAAATGAGGTTCAATCCTCACATCTTGGGTCACAAAAATGATCCAACGAAAAAGATTTCAAAACATCTCAATTAAATTGATTTAAACGTAATAATAGATGAAAATAAAATATTTAAATCTCACAATAAATTAATTTAAACAAAAATAAAGAACAATTTAAAAGCATAACAATAATTAATATTAAGGAAACATATCAAATTTTTATTTTCACAAATTAAAAATCATAAAAATAAACCCACTAAAAATCCAACAATTTTAAAATAAGAGAATAAATTTTTGAATTATTAAAAATAATCCTTCAATAAAAATACACTAAAATACGGGATGTTACAGACAAACCACATCAAACCACGTCAGTTTGTAATATTGATTTTGTGTAATCACTTTGTGGTTAGAGAATTTCCTAAGAGAAAATCATATTAAAACACAAAGAAATGCCTTAGCACTGTAATCTTATAGAAAAAATTTACTCATTATCTCTACACTACACACCATATATGATTTTTTATTTTTTTAATTTTTTTTACTTAGCAAGTATGTGATGTAAGGATGACGAGTAGAATAGCTCAATTAATTTAACGTGAATAAAAACAAAAAAATTAAGACAAATAAGTATAGTGTGTGGTGTATGAGATAATAAGTAACACAATTCATCCTTATATATTTGTTGAGTACTATTTCTAAAATCCAAAAATGAAACTGTATGCCTACTTCAATGCAGGCTGGACGTGGGTTACGTTAGGGGGGGGTCCCCTATCGCCTTATCTTTTTATTATTCTTCAGGAGGTACTTTCTCGACTTTTGAAACATAGCGTGGCGGCCAGCAAGATTGGGCAATTCTCCCAAGCTCGAGGTAGTCCTAAGATTTCTCATCTTATGTACGTTGATGACATTGTGATTTTTCTAAATGGTAGTAAGAAGTCTGTTAGGAAACTTTTACTGGTGTTTGAAAAGTATAAAGCTTGGTCAGGCTAGATGATTAATAAAGAAAAAATTGCCATATTCTTTTCTACAAAAATTTTTGTTGCATGTAAGAGAGTTCTAAAAAGGCTGATAGGGTTCTCAAAAGGTTCTTTTCCCTTTAAATATCTAGGGGTTCCGATTTTCTTGGGGCATCTAAAGCATGTGCATTTGGAGGAGATGGTTAATAAAGTCTGGAACAAAATTAGCGGCTGGAAAATGAAGCTCCTCTCCTCAGGTGGCCGTCTGATACTTCTTCGGCATGTGCTTTCTAGCATGGCTTTACATCTATTTGCTATTTTGCAGGTTCCCTAATCTATTATTAAAGCGTTAAACCGTATCTTGAGCACATTTTTTGGGGTGAGGTGAATGGTAAGGGGAAAAAAAAGTGGGTGGCATGGGACATTATTTGCAAGCCAATAGAGGAAGGTGGCCTGGGCTTGCGCAAATTGGAGGATATGCAAAAAGCCTTGCACATGCGGCTTGCATGGAACTTAATTCAAGGTAAGTCCTTATGGGCTAATTTCTTTAAGGGAAAATATGTGGGTTATTCTCCTTGGTCCCTCATTGACATGAGAAAAAGAACGAGATTTTGGAAAATGATTGTTAAAAGTATTCCTGATGTTCTTAATAATTCAAAGTGGCGAGTGAGAGATGGGAACATTTTATTTTGGTATGATAAATGCAGGGATAGGGGTCCGTTAATTGATGATTTCCAACTTGTGGGTAACCTACTGCTTAAAGTTAATGATTGCAAACTGTCTAATATTTGGGATGTGGAGTTGTTGGCTACGTTAGTGGGATAAGATAATGTGGATGACATTATTGAGTTTTTGGCCGGTTGTAAGGGGGGTCTGATGTATTAATCTGGACTAAGCACGAGAGTGGTAATTTTTCTACTAAATCAGCTTGGAATTGCATTCGTATACGTGGTTCAAGTATGGACTAGCAGCCTTGGATGTGGCATAAGTTGTTGCCTCTTAAAATTTCAGTTTTTATGTGGAAAGCATGGAATATGGCTTTAAGCGTTGATGATCGTCTTTGACGTATTGGGATCCCGATAGTTTCTCATTGTGATTGTTGTGAAGAAGGTAAGTACGAAGGCCAAAATCATGTATTATTTGGAGGAGATTTTGCAGCTAACATATGGCGTTATGGTGGAGCTATCTTTGGTCTTCCTCTTGGTCGTGCTTGGATGGAGACAGTGACGGCCTAGTTTCAACGTGCGTCATCCTACTCTCAAGTGGGGCTTTTTGTGGGGCTACTTCCTTCTATTATCACTTGGCATCTTTGGTGCAGAAGATGCACTGCTCATATGGGGGGTCACATTTAGTCTATCAGTTCAGTTTAGCATACTATTAAGAGTTGGATAGGTTCAATAAGTCAAGACATGAATAAGGTTACCAAATGTTCAACGCACGATTCGTAGATTTTACAGGCTTTGCAAATCCCACCTTTGGTTCCCGCTAGGCAGTAATTAAAGTTTGTGGTCTAGCAAAAGCCCGTTCAATGGTAGTTTAAGTTGAATACAGATGGCAGTAGTCTAGGCAACCCATGCTCTTTAGGGGTGGGTAGTATTATTAGAAATGATCGAGAACATTTTGTTCATACTTTTAATTCTCATATTGGTTTCGGTTCAAATAATAGAGCTGAGTTGTTAGCTCTTATGCAGGGTCTCAAAGCCTATAAATATCTTGGGATTAATTTTGTGGAAATTGAATTAGATTCTCAAGTGGTGATCTCATGGTGGAATAGGCATAGATGTGGCGTATGCTACTTGGAGGATTTTCGGGAGGATATTCTTACCCTTATGGATTCTATGGTTTGCGTAGTTCAGCATGTTTATAGGGACAGAAACAAAGTTGCTGACTGGTTGGCTTGGAGTGGGGTGGCTGGTCTTAACATGGAATGGAATATTATCGGGGATATGTCTAGGATTCTTTAAGGATTAATTCGCTTCGATATACTGGGTTTCTCATCTTTGGGTTACTGTTAGCGTCATCCCTCATGTGGCGTTTGGTAGTCGTGTTGGTTTGGTAAGATTTTATTTTCTGTTTTTGTTGTGTTAATGTCTTTTTTGCAGGTGTGGTTTTTGCGCTCATACTTTTCTGCTTTGGTTTGTTGTTTTTTGGTCAGCAGATTCTAGGCTCTTTTGACACTTGGTTTCAGAATTTTCTTGTTTACCTTGTAACCCCAGGTGTCGGTCTGTAACCGCGATTTTCCTTTGCCATAAGTGAGGGTTTATAAATAAAATTGAGACGGGATCACTCGTGGACAAGTGATTCTTGGCTCTT